>NW_022703366.1:417494-419208 GCF_011630105.1 Anneissia japonica | reverse complement strand
TGGCTCCCCCTGTGGTGGCTAATGAGGTTCATTGACATTTCTACATGATTAATTTATATTGTGTAGTTTTAGTTTACAGTACAGTAGGCCTATACATGGCAATCACAGGCATCATATACAAACTCACAGTATTCTCTACACACTTTACTTCTTGCAACACAATGGCTAAAGTACAATCCCGTTCCCATTATTCATGTTTCTAAAAATTTAACTGTATGGTAATTAGTATTAAGATACAAAATACAATAGTTTCATCATGGTTTAAAATGTTCTGTATAATTAATAAACTGCTATAAAACAATATGATGTTCATTTTGATTCTTAAATTCCATAGAAATTTCACTTGATTTATACATTATATTTGAGAGCAAACGGGCTGAGGTTATGTAAGATAGCCATTTATATAGTCATATTGTAAAATTTTACCTGACCGGGGGCCATTCGCGGCCGCCTGGCCCTCAGCATCTGTTTCCTCGCTTCGATGAGAACACTTGTCCCCCTCCCCCAAATTATATCACGGACCCACACTGCCCTCCTACAGAAATATTCTGGCTACGTCACTGCACTTGAATTAAGTTTTTATTAAATGACAATAAGTCTCATGTAGCGGCAATGTTTTATTTACTGTAATAAAAATGAGAAAATTTACCTGACCGTTTTCAAGAGGGGGAAAACCTTGAATTTTGAAGAACTTAAAGTCATTAAAAGACATCTCAGAAGCCGTGATAGCTCATTTCCCGGCATTTAGGAATCAAACTGAACAAGATTTTATAATTGTATCAAGCATAGCCCTTCAACGAAACTTTCCTTTTTTAAAAAATTCAGTTGCATGATAAAAAGTGTCTCTGGCGGAATTCGAACCTGCAAACTCTCGCTGTCAGGGCGAGTGTCATATCCATTAGACCACAGAGACCTATAAGATATATGACATGCAGATTTAACCCCCGCCCCCGGCACTATCATACACCTGACTAAAATACTCACTCATAGTAGGGCTATTTATATATATAACGCCATTTTCTACGAACATAATAGGCTACTCGCTATACAGTAGCTTCAATATTCTATTAGGCCTATTGCTAACAATATTTAAGGATCTGATATTTTTCTGACGGTAATTACACCATAAGGCAGCACAATACATATTGATGCAATATGATTTTAAAAGATAACACTTTATTTATTTATTATTTATTTAACATTTATTTACACTTAACCTCAGGGGAACATTTCATGAACTTTCGATTTAGGGAATTCTGATGCACAAATACCTATCTATACTGTCTTTTAATATCAGCCTAATCACTATTCAAATAGGAACAAGATGACTGTCACCAAGCCCTTCAACAAAAAGTTCATTTATTACAGTTGTATGAAAAGTGTCTCTGGCGGGATTCGAACCTGCAACCTCTCGCTGTATAGGCGAGTAACATACCCATTAGACCACGGAGACCTATGGTATACTTGCAGATCCTGTCTCTTATACACATCTCCCCCCCCCCCCCCCCCCCCGCGCGGCACAACTGACTGAAACGCTCACGACAATGGAGCTCTCTGGTTCAGGTACGGTATAAAAGCTTGTAGGTCGCAGCTGGGAAATCATAATAAATATATAGGCCCCCCTACTAGTAATATTAAAATCACAATATAAATAAATAATAATTGATGCGAAGCAGCCAATTCATATTCTTGACAGCAATTTGACCTCTGAAAG
>NW_022703366.1:414362-417140 GCF_011630105.1 Anneissia japonica | reverse complement strand
TCACTGCAGCAAAACACTATTGTACACGGTACCAACGCTGTTCTAACATGGTTCTAATATAGACAATGGGTCGTGCTCATATTATTTGTTATTTTTTTATTATTCATTATTTTCACTTGACTCGCATAAATAATTTTGTTCGAAGAACATTTTATGCAATCGTACTTCGCAGCACTTCACTTGCAATTTGCAATTTCTAGTATAAACAATATTATATACTACCTGTACTTCCTTTTCCAAACCAGCAACAAACCGTGAATGCAGATTATATAGTTCAGCGACAGCTATTGTTCATATTGTACCAACCAGCAACAGCTATACTATTTTAATGTCAATATCTCAATGGCTAAATGAACAGTTCAATCGAAATCACATTCTGTCAAGACTGGCTCTTAAATAATATATGAACACATAAATTAACTGTTTCCTTGTATACGTATGAAAAACTGGAATGCTGTGGACTGTGTAAACGAAATTAATACATGGGCCTCTTGGTTGTTAAATTCAAATGTACAGCCATGTCATATATCAAAAGATAGCATGTACATTTTCTCCTAAAGAGAGCTGTAGTTTCATGCTTTAATATAAAGAAAGCATTAACAGTAAAGCTGCTCTGGAGGAGTAAATGTTTTCAATATCAAAATGTGCCGTTGGTACGGCCCGTGGTACGCCTACTGCTCGTTTACAAACCTAATGCACAATCGCTGTACTTTTTTTGTGCATAAAAGCATAAATAAAATAGTAGGAAATTTATTTTTTTATGTAACTGGTACCAAGTGTTTAAGTTTTACTAATTAAAATTTGAATTAATCGATTTATGTCTCCCTGTTATGTGCTAAGCTGTAGTGTTAATTGCAACTGTGAATTTTTGCCGACCCAATGTCAAAGCATAGGATATTGATTAACTAAACTTTAATTATTATAGTCCGAATGTATATTTCTATGTGTCTGAAAATCTGACATAAATATATGCTTGGCTGTGTGGATAGTTTTTGGTAATATGGAGCTTTCTATAGCACGACGACGGTAGGAGATGGTGGCATAATGATGTCACGTGAAGTCATCTGCGCATGTCCTCGTCGCATGGATTATCGGACGCAATAATCTGACCAAATCTACGTTGTGCAGAGAATGTAGGCGGGTCACTCATGAGAGAATCCGTTTTAGCGTCGCGTAGTCGCGCAAATCAAAAGCTCCCTTGTGTGAAGGGAAAGGGTTTGTGGGGTGTACCTGCTGCTAGGGTTTTGGAATAATATGCTTACACATGGGTGTCTGGTTTGATGTACCATTATGGGCAATGTAAAAATACAAAACGAGTCCAAACTATACTCACTTTGAGATATTGGAGATATTCTTATTGTAATGCATCTTATACAAACAAGTGGTTTCCTGAGCTGTAGAGACCGACATCGACCTAAATGTTTACCATACCACGGGAAATGTTATATTCGGATTGGTTCTCGAAACAGCGAAAGCTCTCGAATAATAAAGACAATCGCCGAAAACAAAGACTATTATCATTACAAATTCACATAAAATGTGATTATTGACATATATGTTGTTTATATGCGGGTTACCTTAGGTAACGCCTCTACCACATAATGCATAGTTTGTTAAGGGAGGGGGTGGGCCATCTGACAAGTAATTTCCTTTTGTGTACGATGTGATGTTTGTTTTGGCAGATGATAACCCATGATGGTTTCTGTAGCAATAAATGACTGAATCTAGAGATACAGACAGGCGCGTAAACGCCTAATGTTTTAGAATTAGATTCGGCTCTATTTTAGGACCTCTAAAAAAACTGGCACTGCTTTCTCTGTACCTCAATCACAAGCTCCTTTTTACTCTAACAGTGACAGAAGCACTTGTTGCTTGTTAACTAGTATTAAAATGTGGGTGGATGATGGGAGGAACGAATGTTCTGGAAGGATGATGGGAGGAACGAGTGGAAAGGAATGTAAGTGTGTGCTAGCTGGCAAGGTAAGGTAATACTATTAGGGGATTTCCTTGTAGACTACCTGAGGTCACAAGTACAAACGTTGCTTGTTAAATTTTTACCTCCATGGTTAAATATACACTAAATGGAATCACTAGTTCGCAAATAATGTGTAAACCAGGAAGTATTAACATATACAGTTAGTCGTATGTACATATGAATCGTGAACGTCATTTCGTTTACATCCATAAAGTTATGCACATCCCTCGATTAGTGCCAATTGTAATTTTTAAAAGAATTGTGAAAAATGAATAACAAATCTGTATTATTATTGCTGTGTTTTGGCCTTCTGAGCTCATTGGTGAATTCTGCCCATTTTCGAGGAGCTACGTTTTCATGGATATGGTTACGAGACCCAAATATCGTAAGTAAACTGTAGCAGTCGTCATATATGTATTTTATACTTTTACGTCTATTTTTTAGACTTTACAAATATAGACACACACACAGACACATAAAAATATAAACAAATAAGGTGCTCAATAAAAAACAAAATGATGTTATGAACGTATCAGGCATAGCGCTTGAACAAAATAAGCTCCTTCACAGAAAAATGTCTCCTGTGGGATCCGAACCGGGGACCTTTCGCTAATAAGGCAAACGTCGACCTCTTGACCACAGAGGCATATTGGTGCTGTCACAGATTCTATTCAGCAGCCCAGATGCAACTCAACGCACAAATATATATAAATATATACAGTAATATAAATCAAGATAGCCGTTAACACTATTAAATGTATATAAATCATCAAAGAAAGGTAATTACAGTGTTCCAATAAACG
>NW_022703366.1:411967-414230 GCF_011630105.1 Anneissia japonica | reverse complement strand
AACAGATTCAAATACCACCAGATACACTCTATTACACAATAGGTACGGCTAGAAACAAATAGGTGCATATAACATAAATCAAGGTAGCCGTTAACACTGTTAAATCATATATAAATCATCAAAGAAAGGTAAATACAGTGTTCGAATAAAGGACATAATAATACACCGTGTAGCATAGCTCTCAACGAATGTAGTCCTGCAAATAAATGAATAAAGAAATTGTGTAATAAAATGCCTCTGGCGGGATATAGCTATTGTTTCCGCCACGGTATACGGTAAACTTATTTTTTAAATGGTCCTCATATTCACACCCTACTTCGGATCGCGACCAAAATTTAAACACTTCTTCATTAAAACATGAGAAACTATTCTGAAAAGTGTCATTTTGAACCATTGATCCATTCTAGAGATATTTAGGTCTGGGACCAAATGGCCCTCACATGCACACACGACTTTGGATCGTCACCAACACTTCAAAATGTCTTCCTTGTAACTTGTTGGTTAAACTTTCACGTAAGTTTCATTCAGATCATTTGAATGGTCCTCATATCCACACCCTACTCCGCATGGTCACCAAGATTAAAACAATTTTTCATCGAAACATGACAAATTATTGTGGAAAGGGAAACTTAAATCAGTTGATTATTCTTAGAGATATTTAGGTCTGGGACCTTAGGATTTTATTTGACTCTCAAATTCACACCCGAATTTGGATCGTCACATACACTTAATAATGTCTTCCTTGTAACTTGTTTAAACTTTCACCAAACTTTCATTCATCTTGTCTAGAACGTTTGTTCTAAGATCCTTTAATTGGTCCTCACATCCACACCATACTCCGGACCGTCACCAAAATTTAATCGTTTCTTCATTGGGTTATACCTAACACTCCATTTATTTTCAATTATGTTTGTGCAGCCGTTTTTTAGATAATTCGAACACACAAAAAAAGATACACAAAACACGAAAATGTTGCACACACACACACACACACACACACACAAACATATACGACTGAAGACATATATCTCCTGGCGGAGATAACAAATAGCACCTAAAACCCACCACACACTTAATAAAATTAACAATTTTCTTGAATCTCTCTAATATACATATATATATGGAATGAGGTAAACTATTTTTGTAGGCATAAATGTAATATCTTGTTAAGAAATAATAGAACTTGTAATACTTGTGTCACCAAAACTAATACTTCACTGTCTAAAATGAGTAAATTTCTTGTTACTTCAAACACAAAATCTTTCCCAAAAACCCACAGAGGGAGGCACATATTACAATGCACAAACATATGAAGTAAATTATCTTTCTCTTTTTTGCAAGTCGGAATCAATTAACCGATCTTGTAGAATCTCTCATTTGTAAAAATAATTTTATGCAGATATTTAAAATTAAAAGTACCCATGTCTGACCATTTCAAATTCACTTCATTTATGTCATTTGTAATATTTGCTACAATAGCGCGATAAACTTTATTGCATGTTCTTTTATTTTTAAGTTCCGATTCATGACAATAAATATCAGGTTCATCAAGTGTTTCTTGATTTTCATTGAGAATAATTTTCCAATTCATTGGGAATGCAGAATCGCACTATATAACAAAAATCAATTTTAATTAGATACTCTGCTTCAAGATCACACTGAGCCTTAACTGTCAAACAACGTAGGCTGTCTAAAATTTAATGCATGTTTTATACAAGTCATTCAAGATATTTCATTTTTGTAATTACTCTTCATAGATCAAAATAAACTGGAGAATATCATGGGCAAGAGATCGTGTTCCTTGCGATGAATCAAATATCAACAATGACAAATTAATTGAATATGGTCTGCATGACAGAGAACGGTACTACCTTAGATGCACAGGAGAATGCTTGAATATCACCGATATACTACTGAGATTTTATTGTACCGATTTCAGCGAAGATGAAAACTGGTCTACTGGCTTACATTCAGCAGAAGTTGAAGAACAAAATCCTGTATTTAACATGAAGTAAATTCAAATCAGCAAGCATCTCAGTCAGTGGCGGCGCTACGGGGGGGGGGGGGGATTCCTCCACCCCAGAAAATGTTATTGTCCCCCACCCCCCAGTTTTCCCCCAAAAAAGAAGAAAAACCACAATTAGTCGGGGAGAAAAAAATATACCGATATGTATTCTCTACATATTAGTAGACTATCTAGGCCTATCTATAAAATCGATTAAATAAGCCTCTGAAACCCCTAAATTGTCATATGTTTCGGGGG
>NW_022703366.1:409802-411937 GCF_011630105.1 Anneissia japonica | reverse complement strand
TATATATTGTGGTGTATATCGTAAAACAAATACATTTAACTGATTTTAATATTTGCAATAAAGATATGCTGATGGTGACTGGATCACTGGTATAAATGGTGGAGCGACGAAATGGTCTTTTCTTATGTCCGTTAATTTGACCATACGATCTGAAATCGGCCGACCAAATTCTTCACCTTCGACATCACTTTCGTTAATTTGACCATACGATCTGAAATCGGCCGACCAAATTCTTCACCTTCGACATCACTTTCGCCGATTATTCGTTTAAAACATGGATGCAACCACACTGTTTCAATCCCAGGTATGACAATTTTAAGTCATGATTTTATCGTCCGCCTGATACAATTGTGTATAAATATTTTTTGCTTCAACTACAAAAGTTATTTATTCAACTTCAAGCGTCACACAAATGTTACAATGGCCATATTCCACTCGTCGTTCTTCGTTAAACCACATCCACCTGCGCAGTGGTAAAATCCTACTTAAAGAAGACGACCAGTCGAATAGAAAACTGGTAAATACCGCGATAGCACACTGCGTAATCAAGGATGCTTCGGATTGTGGCAGTATGGCTTTTTCATAAAAAAATGTTTTCATCCAGTTTTTGAATTCTGTTAGCCTACAATTATTTGTTGACTTCAATGTGGGTAAATTTGAGTTTTTATTTTCTGAAATTTAATATAAATTATATTAACGTACATATGTTGTTGCTGTGGACTGTGTAAACGAAATTAATACATGGGCCTCTTGGTTGTTAAATTCAAATGTACAGCCATGTCATATATCAAAAGATAGCATGTACATTTTCTCCTAAAGAGAAAATGTACATTCTGGTTACGTAAATTTTCGTTGTCAACGAAATCTATTTTACGAACCAGTCGAATGAAACAATTCGTACTCAACGAAATGAACCAGTCGAATAAGCCCAATATTTTAAAAGTCAGTGGTGACGTCATAATTTTCACTTGCCCGACTGATCATTATCATACAAATATTGACGGCTCATGATTGGAATGGTAAAATCTATTATGCCCTGAGGTGATGAGGAGACCGTAGCCTATTATTTTCAAGTAAGCAAGGCCGCTAGGCTTAAGCTTAATTGCTCAATTCATATTTTTCTTGACAGCAATTTGACCTCTGAAAGGTCATTTTTTGTCAAACCCCCCCCCCTTAAAGCGTTGTCGAATACGTCCCCCAGTCGCCCTTCCCCCCATTCGAAAATTTCGAAGCAAAAAAAAATTAGGCTAGGCTTATGCTCAAGAAAATGGGTTAATGCTTTCACAACTTCCCTTTATTGACGTTCATCAAAACACATCATCAAATACTGCATTCAAGAGATATACTTTAACATATCTGTCACGGTTAACGTGTATTCGGGAATCTAAGAAGCAATATTTTTCAGTGGGCGTGGCCACCGAAAATAAATTCCACGCCCCCTCATATTTTGAGGCCTATAGTATTTACGAACCCAGTTAAACGTGCTAATTATTACATTTTAAAACAATAATTAAAAATGTATTATACTAGGGGGCCGCGAAACTGTGGCCAAGTTGACTTGGTGCCGAGTTGACTTAAATTCGATCATGCTTACGTTGTGTGGTGCGTTGGCAGTCAACTCGCCTCTACAAACTCGCCTCTACAAACTCGCCCCTAGAAAATTCGCCGCCTTGAAAACTCCCCACACTAAATCATCTCACCAAATAAAAAATCCTACTCTAGGCCTAGACTAGCTAGTATGGTATAGGCCTAGCCTTGAAGGGACGAAGGTCCTAATGAAAAACAACGTCGCTCCTTGATAGCTAACATTGTCTATTTAACATCACAATAATTCATTATTAGACCTATAGTTGTTTTTTGAATTGTACTCATCAAATCTGAACCGATACCTCGCCCAACTGGGTCGTAACAAAGTGCGAGCCAGCGAGTCATGCGAGCCATACATTTTAAATCTTTTTTAATTCTTTTTTTTTTCACTGGGGAGCTTTGCCTGTGTAGTCCAGTCATGCACAGTACATACACTTTTGGACTTCTTCGAATCGTCGATCCGAAAGTATGCAGCGCTGATAGAGATGTTAAAATACAGATATACATACATATACACACAGATATATATCTGTCTCTTATACACATCT
>NW_022703366.1:407735-409427 GCF_011630105.1 Anneissia japonica | reverse complement strand
AATTATTCATATATTTGTATATTTATTTATATATATTTATGTATTTATATATCTATTTGTTTATATATTTATTTATATATTAATAAATATATTAATATATATACGGTATATAAATATATATATATATATATATAAATATATAAAAAATATAGGAACATATTAATATATATAAATATACAAATAAATATATAAATATATATATAAATAAATATATGAACATATTATTATATATAAATATATATAATATATATATATAAATACACAAATAAATATACAAATAAATATACAAACACATATATAAATAAATATATAAATAATTAAAGTATATATAAATTTATACAGTATATATATAAAGGATGAAAACAGATTTAGAAAGAACTCTAAGAGAGGAACAAGCTGGCTTCAGAAAAAAACAGATCATGTGCAGACCAAATCTTTACCTTAAGAAACATAATTCAACAGTGTAATGAATGGAACACCCCACTTTATCTCAACTTCGTCGATTTTAAAAGCGCATTTGGCAGCATAACCCAAGATGCCCTATGGCAAATTGTAAGATGGTGTGGTGTCCCTACAAAAGTCACAAACATCCTTAAAAGCATGTATAATGGCTATCAATGTACAGTAAGACATGATGGAAGAAATTCAGAATGGTTCAATGTCTCATCAGGTGTAAGGCAAGGTTGCATTCTTTCACCTTTTCTCACAGACACAGGGAATCAAATGGGGTTTCATGGAAAGGCTTGACGATCTGGACTTTGCCGACGATATATGTCTCATGGCACACACCCATAAACACATGCAAGAAAAGACAACTAGGCTAGAAGAGGTGTCTAAATGTGTTGGTCTACAAATAAACCAAAAGAAGACAAAAATCATGAAGATAAATACAAAAAAAGATGATCCAATTACAATTGGAAATGACAAAATTGATGAAGTGCAGGATTTTCTTACCTTGGAAGCAATATGGCGCAAAATGGCAGTGTTGAAAGAGAAATACAAATTAGAATTGGAAAAGCTAGCACAGCCTTTAACATGTTAAAAAATATATGGAAGAAGAAGAACATCACACTAAACACAAAAATGAAAATCTATAAGACTAATGTATGTACTGTTCTTCTGTATGGTGCAGAATCCTCGAACCTAACGGGAAAACTCTCATCACGCCTTCGAGGTTTTGAAGGAAAATTACTGAGAAAAATCGCTCGTATAATCTGGCCTGAAGTCATATCAAACAGAGAATTATGGAACAAGCTGAGCATCAATAATATTCTTGAAGTCAAAAGTAAAAGGTGGAATTGTTTAGGCCACATCCTCAGAATGGACAAAAAGAGACATGTAAAACGAGTTTTAAATTGGCAACCAGATGGAAAAGGAGTAGAGGAAGACCAAAATCAACATGGAGGAGTATGGTGGACCATGAAGTAGTGGAAAATAGAAAGACATGGAACGAGCTCAACTGGCTGGCTCAAGACCGTCCCAGTTGGAGGACTTTTGTAGACGTCTTATGTGCACCAGTACACGAAGAGGAGTAAGTAAGTAATATATATAAATAAATATATATATATATATACAAATAAGTATATAAAATAAATATAAATATATAATAAATATATACATATATATAAATGAATATACAAATAAATATATATATATATAAATATACAAATAAATATAAAAATATATAAATAA
>NW_022703366.1:407168-407720 GCF_011630105.1 Anneissia japonica | reverse complement strand
TAATTATTATTTTATTATTATTATTATTATTACTATTATTATTATTATTATTATTATTATTATTATGTTGTGATGATGTTGTTTGTACCTGTCTCTTATACACATCTAGATGTGTATAAGAGACAGATACAGTATATATATATAAATATATCTGTACGTATGTATCTGTATTTTAACAACATCTATCAGCGCTGCATACTTTCGGATCGACGATTCGAAAAAGTCAAAAGTATATGTACTGCACATGACTGGACTACACAGGCAAAGCTCCCCGGTGTGTTATTCGTTTGCATCTACTAGGCCAAAGAATATAGGCTAGGCCTACGTGTTTGCAAAACTGGATAACCTGAAAAATTAAATGTATGGCTCGCATGACTCGCACATTGGCTCGCATGACTCGCTGGCTCGCACTTTGGCACTACTCCGCACAACTCGTTAACGTCTCGTATCTATTGTCGTGACGTCATGGCTCGCTGGCTCACACTTGCGATGTCTCGCACTTGTGATCAAATAACACGCTGGCTCGCACTTTGGCAACACTCTTTGGCAGTC
>NW_022703366.1:402592-407124 GCF_011630105.1 Anneissia japonica | reverse complement strand
AATGTACACTTCCTAGACCATGCAGTCTTCAAAATAAAAATTGTAACCTTTGGTAATCAACTACATTTTCCACATACATAGAAATTTTTGAAACTTTATTTAAAAAAACCTAAACCATAATTCACCACTATAGACACTTTTTGACAAAAATGAAAAATTACGACTTTGTCACCCAATGAGAAGTGTTTTAATATAGACAATGAGTCGTGTCTCATATTATTTGTTATATTTTTATTATTCATTATTTTCACTTGACTCGCATAAATAATTTTGTTCGAAGAACATTTATATGCAGTTGTACTTCGCAGCACTTCACTTGCAATTTGCAATTCTAGTTCCTAGGCCTAAGTGATCGAAGGCCCAATCTCTTTCAGCGTCGTAGAGGTCGCGTCCCCTTTACCTTCATTGCGTGTCAAATCAATCGCTCGGTTCAATTTTTTTTTTCTAAGTGGTCTCTTCAAGACCTGCATGGATTTATTTATTAATGATATTAACTATTTGTGCACTGTGGACCATCTCATTCAGCGCCACAGAACACTACTTCATGTAATGGAATTTGGCGCTATACAAACCCGACAACTAATGAATACGTCATTCATACTCATGGAGCATACAATAACGGTCAGGTTTTACATTTTGATCGAAATTCTAAGCCTAAAAGTGATAATTTTGCCCTAACAAAGTTCTTTCGACAATATACCCTTTAATTATGAGAAGAAAAAAAACCGACTGTGCTTTACCAAAATCGACTGTTTGTTAACCCTGTGCCCTAAAACCCTGTGCCCCAAAAAAAAGTTAAGTGGGCCAGAATCAATTCAAAGTGTGCCAAAAAGTCGAAAATAGGTAATGTGACAACTTCAACCTTTAAAGGTTGTTTGAGGTCGAGAACATCCTAAATTATATTAATCCACCAATAATTTCATATTTAGTGAATTTTCATAGTGTGATATAACAATGTAAACATGAAAAAGTTGTATTTTACTCGTAAAATGATAAAATTGACAGTTTTGAAAAACTCCCTATGACTTTACTTAGATGAAAGCATTCAACTTGATACTTCTTGCAGTATTTACCTATTGTTAACTAAATTAGATAGTAAAATAAAAAATGACATTATTGGTATATTTTTAGAATAAAGGACACTAAATATGAGCCAAAAACGCTTAAAAACATTTTTTTCATAAAACCAACTTAAAAGTTAGAATTGCCGGCGATTTTCGTCATGCTTTTGACATCAACATATCTGGCAGAGCCTAAGCTTTACGTTAATGCCAAGTTTAGCTGCCAATATCTGCCACCCATACATATATGTCATATCTAGGAGTGAATTGGGGAGGGAGATCATTGGTGGATCTGGAGGGGCCAGGGTCCTGACGACACCCCTTGGACAAAAACATTAAATAAATAAATATTTAAAAAATAATTCTAGACTTACTTTTCCAGGACCCGTAAGCTGATTATTGAATTTTGTGTTACGATTGGACAATTAAATGTCGGAAATGCTCAATCAAAATTTTGATGGGGAGGACCCAGTTTCAAAAAAGAAAAAAAAGAAAAAAAAAAGAATGCGTAAGCAATTAATCATATTTATACTTCTACACACACAAGGGCCTCTTTACTGTATTAAAAATCAGAAAATTTACCTGACCGTTTACAATAGGGTGAACCTTGATTTTGTTTTTATTAAAGGTCATTAAAAGATACTTCAGAAGTCTGAAAAGCTCACTTCCCGCAATCTAGGAATCAAAATTTGCCAGGGGCTAACATGATTCCACCTCTCCCCCGGTTCCTCTTTAGGGTTCATCGATTCATTAAAAAACGTCAAGAGAGAGAAACTAAAATTTCAGAAGTTGAGAAAACCCGTTTCCCGACATAATATAGGAATCAACATTTTCCCACCACCGTCCTATTTGGGGTTCATCGGTTCATGGAAAACAAAATAGGCCTACGTATGTAACTACTCATTTTTTTTATACACACATAGGCCTGTTTACTGCAATAAGAATGACAAAGTTGACATGACTGTTTTCAAGGGAGGGAAAATCTTGAACTTTAAAAAACTTAAATGTCATTAAAATACACATCAAAAGTCGGGAAATCTAATTTCTCGCTATTTAGGAAACCACATTTTTCCGGGGAGGACCTCGACCCCCTTTCATTTTGAGGTCAATTATTCTAGGAATCATTTTTTCCGACACTTTCTCTTTTGTTTTTATTTTTTTATTTATTTTTTTTTTAACATTTTGACTCCATCCTAAATCTGAAGCCAAATTGCCTCTGGAGATGATAAGGGCACCTCAATGTGAGTGATGGGATGGAGGTAAATGCCCGATGAAGTGGGACCGCTCATTTAATTTCTTTTTTTCATTTATTTATTTAGCATCCATTCAAATACAACAATTATTGCTCACGCAAATTATAGCGATATTAGGTAAATTCTCTGTTTGACCGTGATCTTTTGTGCTTATTTTCACTGGTGAGGGCTGACTGATGGGGTGGACGCGGACTAAGGGGGTACTGCAGGTGTCTTCTTAACACTCCACCTTCCTTCTTTGAAGAAATGTATTTTAATAATGTCACATAAAGTGTAAAATGTTCTAATTTGAATTTGCCGGTCTAGAAACCCTCATTCGTGTCATACTGAGCTCTGGCAAGTTATTCTGTCTAGATCTTAAATTTTACGTCGTCCAATAAAAAAAAAATACTTTAATTACATATTTAAATATGCTTGCGTTGAAATCTACAGGTTAGAAAACCCCTTATATGTTCTAATAACCAAGGTAATATGAATCTGCCTAGGTATTACAATGAATATTTTACTCATCCAATAAAAAAAAAAAACAGTAATTTGATGACGTCATACATATTTTTAAATAGTTTAATTGAATTCAGCAGGTTTGAAAACCCCTAAAACAGTCTTAACATGAACATAATCAGTATTTTCTTATGAGTATTGACTTTTGACACACTTTGAAACAATTCTGGCCCACTGTGCGCCGTCACGCTTCCCGGATCTGGTAATTGATTATTCATGAAATTTAAATGTAATGTTCCTTGTGGCTGCAAGATTTAGTCTTTACCATAAGCCCCAGGTATTCAACCTTTTTAAGCTGGGAGCCAGTTCCAATCTGTTAAGACCAGCGGCGGACCGACATAAATTGTGTACTTCAATTTTGTCTATGTTAGCCCCACCCATTCTCTTTTATAGCGATGGATTAAAAACAAAAGGGGCCAGGGAAGAACATTCACAGATAGTGGGAAAATACCACCTCAGCCCCATGGTTGGGGCTGAGGTAAGAAAATTTATTATTATGGCACCTCTAGATTGTCAGAAATGGTACTCTCAGACTTAAATTTGAATATAATTTTCTTTTCTTCTCCATTTTATTTTAGAATTTAAAAAACAAAAAAACAAAAAAACAAACTTGCATTCCTGATTCTTCTTTTTTTTTTTTTTTTTGTCATTTTGTTTTCAAAGACTTTCCTAGGTCATAGAGCACAGTACAATAGGGTAGTTGCAGTGGCGTAGAAAAATATTTTTCATTGGGGGGATGATTGGCGTGTTAGCCAGTGTCGTAACAGGCGCGTGGGGGGGGGGATGCAGGGGGAAAACTGCCCCTCCCCTGACGGTTTTTACCGGGCCGACCAAGTCGTCGTACCGGGCTGGGTAATAAGAGAAAAGAAAGAGGGGAAGGAGAGGGAAAGGGAAAGAAGAGGAAAAAAAAGGAAAGAAAAAGAGAAGAGAAAAATAAAGACAAGAATAAAAAGGAAGCTATCATAATGACCAGACTCACAACACCCATGCAACCCCTTCTCCACTTCAAAAACTGTCATAACTCCTTTGATCTATGCTGCCCGATGGCGTAACCACTGGGGGACAAGGAGAAAATATCTATCTTTGAAAAATCTTCCCCCCTTTATATATGCCCTTTCATCCCCTGAAAGTGCCTAAAAACCTCAAATTTCGCGCGCATTTCTTGTTAACATGGCCCAATTTCCTCTAAAAATTGCACAGCGCTTATTATCTTAGAGGATGCGAAAAGCTGTCTCTTATACACATCTACACCGGGGACAAGGGGAAATATCCATCTTTGGAAATCTTTCTCCACTCCTTGACAAATGCATCCTCAGAAAGTGCCTAAAATTCTCAAATTCTTTGCGCGCATATCTTGTTACGGTAAGACAATTTCCTCTATAAATTGCACATTTTAGATAGTTTTCATCAATTCCGACGAAATTAGAATTAAAAACACAAAAATATTTTGCGCGCTTGGCGCGCATTTTTTAGGGCATTTTTTTAGTTTTATCCTTTTAAGTTATTTAAACACATAATAGTCCCAAACTCAAGAAAGACAAGTTTAAGATAGATCATTTAACCTAAAAGAAGGGCCTCAATGTGTATATATGGTGAAAGAATGTGTTTATAATAAATACAACCATGAGGAAAATGCTTATATTTAGTTTCAAACACACGTGTGTGGCCTATATTATAAATAAGATAAGCCCTATGTCGTATTGTTTTCTATATGGAG
>NW_022703366.1:399630-402389 GCF_011630105.1 Anneissia japonica | reverse complement strand
AATTTGCTGTTATAGGCCTAATCAATAAATTCCTCATCAACCGATATAACCTTAAACATTCTTGGAATTGATATAACATTACTGATGTCGTACACACCCTTCAGTGTGAAATGTGGCTCTCTTTGCACGCACATCTAACATCTAAGGAAAGTAGAGCTTAGATTGGTACCAGATAAAATAATTTTGTTATCAACATTAATACATTATGCTAATTTTCATCTTTGTAAGCGCATAAGACAGTGCAAATTATTTCTGTGACAGTCTTCTGAAGTGTGTAAAGCTCCATTTTATCCCATACATAGTCAAAAGGGGGGGGGGGATGATTCAATGGACCATCCCCCCTTGTCAAATATTGGGGGGATATATCCCCTCCATCCCCCCCCCCCCGGGATCTACGCCTATGGGTAGTTGCTAAATACAACGGGTTCAGCCGAGGGGCGTGTCTTCATATGTTGACGTCATGCAAAGATTTAGCTATATTTTGTATTAATTTCCTCGACAAAGTGTGGGCCCTGTCTGTAATCACACAGCATAGATACAGTCCGTACAACTAATTCCTTCATGGTACAACAACCAATGTAAGAAAAATAAGTTGTCCCTGTGGTTTTTTTTTTTTCAAAAAATTAGGATCCCTGGAATATTATCAATTCATGGGGCCTACACACAGTGAAATAATACATAGGCTTAGCAATTTCTCTATGGGCCTAGTTAGTCTTATTTTAGCGGTAGGGGGTAGGCCTTATCACAGAAAGAAATGAAAACAATTCAATGGCCTGGCCCTACTATAGTACAATACTCTACTTAGCAGGGAGCAGGGGTGGCGGGCGGGGAATTGGCCCCCGTCGGGGAGGTCTGGCTTCTCTCCCACCACCTGTGTGGGAGAAAAACCACATTCGTCGGGGAGAAAAAAATGTACTGTATTTTCTACATAGGCCTGTTAGTAGACACCAAAATCGACTAAGTAAGCCATATTTCAAATTTTTTAAATTGTTACTTTTTCCGGTGGGGGGGGGGGGAGGAGGAGCCCCGTGGAACACTTTCGACGGATATTGAGGGACGCCCGACCACGCCCACTTTTTTTCGTCGGGGACTTTGGACCCAGGGCAAATCCTGGCTCCACCCCTGTACTACTTAATCTATGATTTTCCAATCTTCATCCTATGAATGCATTATCTTACTGGAAGAGAAATTGGGCCTAATAAATTAAAACAACAAATTGTACAACATGACTGCTGAAGTTAAGATTTGTTTTAGTGTTTACTGCTTTGAAACAGTATTGCCCGCTATATTCCAGAAAGAGAGAAAGGGAACCGAATGTTAATATATATGTAATTTAAGTAAATATATTAACTTTCCAATGTCGTGTATATTAGTATTGTATAAATGTTATGTATTATGCGCCTAGTGCACATTCTTTAGTGGCCTTGGCGAGGGTCTTACAACAGAATCTGCATCTTACGTAAATGAGCCATATAGGCCACGGACTGTTGCGGGTTGTTGGACGCACACTCTATGACTAGGACCCAGCTTGACTACTGAAAAGACCTCCTGGTCCGACCTAGCCCAGGCTTAGTTAGATGGTTAGATTGAGGCTAGACCTACGAACGACCATACTACTCAGGCCAATCGTCTGAAAATGGACTTGATCGTCCCTCACCCGCCTATAGCAGCAGCACAACAGAAAATTAAGCTCTATGAGCCTGCTCGCCTTGCTAAATTGACATTTACACAGTGTAGTGTGATGTTTTTTGGTAGACGGCGGCATAATTATAGATGACGTCACCATATACAAGCCACGCCCCCTGGGCTGAACCCGTTGTATTTAGCAACTACCGTAAAGTAGAGTGAAATGCCCGCCCGTAGTAGTTGCCAGGTTCTCGGAAATTTTCATTTCAAATTGAGCGAAAATGGTGTATAGCTGCCATTTAATATCACAATTGATAATTATAATCTTTTTTGTTTTTAAATCACCATCAGCATCAATAAAATGTACAATACTTGGAAAATAATTATTATTTTCACTATAAAAAACACTCTAAATTACATCTGAAAGTCGATAGTCACATACTATAATTGTGTTTAAAAGTATACATTATACCATTAAACTTTATATTATTAATTCATTATTCTTTTGAACCTTTTTTATATAAAGGCAAAACACGTGCAATTTTTAAAACGTTTAGAAAATGAGACTTTTCAAATGAAAGATTAAAAACATAACATAATGATATTGTGATATGGCCCCGGGGTCCCGCTATAAATAATAGTGCTTTTATCTAAATTAGGAATCTTATTAACTTCATCTACAGAGATTGATTTTAGCAATTAGTCAATTCTCTTAATAATATTATATTCTCTATATTTTCAAACCTTAGTTTACCTACCAAGGCATAGGATGGAAGATCAGACCAACTAGGCTTAGCCCAACTAGTTTTCAATTAAATAAATTATACACACAGTTTTTGGTTCGCCGTCGTAATAATTTATGTACGAAAGTGAGTTCTTCAGGTCTATCGGTTCATCGATCCATGGAAGAGAGACTACATATCTAACTAATCAATGTTGCTGGAATATAACATATTGCCTGTCTTTGATTTTTTCCTCAGATTATGATAGGCCTAAAGAATGAGATAAAATTACCTGACCTTTTTCAAGAGGGGGAAAACTTAGAATTTCGAAGAACTTAAAGGTCATTAAAAGACTCCTCGGAAGTCGGGAAAGCTCATTTCCGGCCATCTAGGAATCAACATTTTCCCGGA
>NW_022703366.1:396679-399552 GCF_011630105.1 Anneissia japonica | reverse complement strand
GCGGTATAAAAATAGATAGATATATGCAATGGTACAAATAAACAAAGTACAGTATGCAATATGTATGAGAAAAAACACATATATTGTATCAGACTGCATATAATTGTTTTCAGTCAAACACTACACTGTAATTGTTACCTTGAAAACAAAAATGTTATTTTTAAATTATGGTGCTCTTTACAGTCGATGATCCAGACGACGATATAATAAGATGTCGTTGGGCAACTGGTAATGATGAATGTGGGAGTATTTGTCGTAATTTTAATGCTACCCTTGACGAAGTAAGATTGTCATTTATAATAAGGAAACACACTATGCATATAATCAAACATCACTATTTTTGATAACTCATTTCCAATTACACAAATTATTTATTTATTTTATTTATCAGGTATAAAAATATACAACAATTACAAACAGCAGCCGATGCTAAAATGGTTTGCTTCACACAACTTATTCACAACATCAAAATCAACTAAGTAAACACAAAACAGCAAAATGCTAAAAATTAAAAAAAATCATTAAAAATTCAATTCATTGAAGAAAAAAACAAAAACAAAAATCGGTCAACTTATTAATTATCCTTATTATGGAAAATACAAAAATAGGTCAAATTATTAGACTAGCCGCACAATATTATAGGCCTGTTTTACACATTATACAAAAACAAACTTTTCTTAAAATTCATAAAACCCTCAATATTTTGAACAATACATTGAATGGCTTATTTTAACAAATCAAATAATTATCAATTAGCGTAAAATATGTACTGTATCTAATTAAAACATCCTGATATCTGAATGTCACTGATTAAAGCTTTGTCTACACTATCAAATTTTATGTGACAACAAAAATTGATGTGCCCATATATGGGTACCATGATGTGACGTCATATCACATTATCAAATTGTATCCAAAAAAAAGTTGAACGTGTTGAACTCTTATTTTCCATCACATTTTATGTGACGCTTTTTTGATGAAATATGATAGTGTAGACAAAGCTTTATAGACTTATTAGACTTGTTTTCAATACAAACATTCTTAAGTAATATTGCTTACCATAAAATTAAGGGTTTTTTACAATCATACACATAAGAATGGCATCAGGCCTATATATTTTTTGTTTACAATGTTGCTGTTTTTTTAGGTAATTGTTAGTTTTATTGTGTTAAATTATTGTTTGCTTTTTTATAAGGATGCAACAACAATGCATGTGTGCCGCTAATTCAAAAGAGATTTACAATAAATTGATTAGATTTGATACATCTGTAAATTTGTTTTAAAAAAAACCCCTTTTTAATCTTTAATTAAAATTGTAAAAAGCATTTTGCCCAATGGGCCCTATATGAAGTGAGAACTTAACTATTTGGTTTATTTTCAAAAGTTTAAAACTTAAACAGTATATTATTTAACCAAATAATTATTTTAACAATATCATTGCTATATCTTTAAGAATGGTTGTACAATTAATTATGAGGCAAGCTCCATGATGGGATGGTATGCAGTCGCTTTAATGATTGAGGACTTCTCAACCGCAAAATCTACGACACCACTGAGTAAAATCCCACTTCAGTTCCTAGTATATGTTTTCGATAGTGCTGATTTATGCGACACTGTACCCCAGTTCGTCGACCCTACACCGAAGGATGGCACATTTATCAATGTACCTTTGTATGAAATACACTTTATGCAAATCGTCGTATATATTGAAAACGCTAACAAAGAGTAAGTGAATGTGTTATGATGATTAATGGTATTCACCCCATGCTTACTGTAGCCTATATCTTTGTGATAGGGCCTATCATGTTCGTGCACTCCAGTTTTCAATTTGTCGACAGTCGACTATGACACCAACGAAGACTTGGCCACTCTCTTTCTCTTTTATTTTAATGATAATACACCAGGCAGTCACAAAATCAAAATTACGAAATTTTTTTTGACATCTGTTTGTGAAATATTTTCAAGGATCTTCGTTTTATAGATATCCTAACCTATGGGGTGCCATACGCAGCAAAAGCCCATGTTAAATTCAAAATGTAACTGCAAAATTCAATGTCTGATTTATCAAAACGTAGGCGTAAATTTCTCAAAATGTAGATCTAGTTTCCCAAAATGAAGTTCTAATTTTTGAAAACGTAGTTCAAATTTTCCAAAATGTAGTTCTAATTTCTTTAAAATGTAATTCAAATTCAAAACGTAGGTCTGACGGTCTGACTTGATCAAACGCCCTCTCCAAATTCTATTCCAAAACGTAAATCAAAAACCAGCCTGGTTTGAAATGCATCAGTGGCAACAACACTAGAAATGGACTTTTGCTGCGTATGGCTACGGTCACACTAGAGTTTCAAGCCTGGCTTGACTCACCGCGGGTGAGATTTTCGTAAAGTGACCGCATCTGCACCGACTCGCGCCTGGCGTGACCACGATCTCAATCTACCTATCTCGATCCCGGCTCAGCACCCATATTGACCCTGGCGTGACCGAGATTGACATTTCCTCGTCGGCTGTCGACCAATCACAGTCGATGACGCCGTTGCATTTAAGTTCTTGAATAAAAAACCCTTCATGTGTGTTCAATCAGGGAGTTGTACGCAAACATTACTTTTCATAAAAATTAATTCAAATTTTAATTAATAATAATGCGATTGATTTGGAGCAACCAGGAAACTGCTGACCTGGTAGATTTGTGCGGCCAACCGGAGCTGAGAGACCGGATAGAAAATAAAAAAACAAACAACAAAACGGGAATTTTTGGCGTGCTTGCTGACAGATTAGCCAGTCTCGGACATGAGAAGAGAACGTCGGCCCAAATTCAAACAAAAGTGAAGGCATTGCGAGCCCAATACAAGCTGATAAAAGATCAGTTGAAAAAG
>NW_022703366.1:395949-396383 GCF_011630105.1 Anneissia japonica | reverse complement strand
AAGTTGTATGTTGTCATGGCGAGATAGATTATCTTGACAAGTCGACATAATACAAATTGTATGTTGTCATGACAACATAACTTTTATAAAAATAATTTAACTTAAGGATTTTAAAATATTCCAAACCTGTACGCTTAAAAAAGAACATAAAATAAAAAATAAATAAATAAAGTTAACTGAAAACACAAACAACACGATAGGATATAAAGTTTGACAGAATAATTGGTATACTGTACTGTATTTCTGAAGTGCCATTCGTTTTGGGGTTGCTACAATCAGGAGTTACAATCGATCCAACAAAGGAAAAGCAAAGCAGATTGATCACAAAATCAGAAGCATGATCTCAAACATCAGAACCCAGCTTTTATTGTTTAAAACTGTCGGGGCCCCATTGAATGAAACTACGGTATTATAGTTTATATTATATTTTTTTA
>NW_022703366.1:392902-395884 GCF_011630105.1 Anneissia japonica | reverse complement strand
GATTGTAGCAACCCCAAAAACGAACGGCGCTTCAGAAAATACAGTACAAGTATACCAATTATTCTCGAAAACTTCATATCCTATCGCGTTGTTTGTGTTTTTTGAACGGAATATTTTAAAATCCTTAAGTTAATTTTTTTTAAAGTTTTTTTTTCTTATTTTCAATGAAAAATAAATGCGATCGTTAATATTGATCTTGGTGCAATGTAAACCTGTAATTATAATGACTACTTATACAGAATTTTACTATATTATAGGCCTAGACTAGGACCAGGCCTCCTACTATAGTATAGAGGCCTAGTCCAAGACCTTGTTGCAAATCCCAACCCACATAAGCCTAACCTATAATGCCAAGCATACGGCTCGTGATCGCGGTACCCTGACCATTAAAAATTAGCAGACGCACTGCGAAGCGTTGTTCACGGCATTGGACGGCAGCGAAAAATGATTCCCCCATCATTAATGGAACAGGCCCACGTCATGCTTGGCTGATTAGTTTTGATTTACATTTCGCAAGTCTAGTGCCATTCGCTACGAAATCCTATTAGTGCCACTGAAATATATATTTTTATGTCGTAATTACGACTTATTATGTCGAAATTTTGACATAATAAGTCGTAATTACGACATACGTATGTCGAAATTTCGACATAATAAGTCGTAATTACGACATAAAAATATATATTTCAGTGGCCCTAATAGGCTTTCGTATATATTAGATGTTATACGTACAGTAAATTGGTGGCGCTATACAACTAATTGGTTTACGATGGTCATGATGCTAACACGTGGTGTTTGACACAATTTTACCGTGAGTGGTACAATTGTGTCATAATACCACGCGTAGTACGCGTAGTACGTGTAGTACGCGTAGTACGTGTGGTACACGTACTACGTGTAGTACGCGTAGTACACGTACTACCGGTAGTACGCGTACTACGTGCAGTAATTATGACACAGTTGAACCGCCATATATGAGTTATAAGCGGTTTTGTGTCTATGCCCCCTCGGAAGCTAGACACTATGTTATCGTCTAGTATAACCATGTAAGATCCAGAGGTGACGGAACTAGGGGGTGCTGTTTTATGGAGAGTAATGTGTGACCGGAAATGGTTTGCAGTCAGTTGGTTGTTACCATGCGCCAGTGATGTTTGAGTATATAGTACAGCAATATGAAACTATTATGTAGGCCTAATGAATGAATAAAGTTCGCAGTTTGTCGGGTAGTGAAATGATTATTTTACAATTTAAGTGCTCCCTAAATTCATAAGTGTAAGCTAAATTACGGTGATTAATTTAATTAGCGAAGATATGGAGACAATTAATTTGAATCCCTCTTTCCAAGAGGGGATGCAAATGCTTTTTGAAAATGAGTACGCCGCGGTACTCATTTTCACAAAGAAATAAACACAACTAGTTAGCTAACAATTATGTCAATGTTACATGAACACCTGGGAAGGAAGGTGCAATCACGTTGTTACCTAGCAAACGTCTGTACTGTATGGGGCAGGGGCTGCTGATGTACTGTGTAGCGGGGGACGATGAAGCTTAAGACTACGCCTAACTAAGACAGTTTCTATCACATTATATGTGATAGAAAGTACACTTTCGGAAGAAATAAATTAAAATAAGAAAAAAAAAAATAACTAAGAATAATTCATTTGCAGAGGTACCTTATTTAAGTATTATACAATGCTAACAATGCGGCTCTTGTAGCCCTGGCTTGGGCATGGCATCAATGTGCAAAGCAGTGGTGTTTATTTATCCATGAAAAAAAGCACGCCGGGAAAGTTGGTGACGTATCTAGCTTATGACGTATTCATGCTAACTAAGGTGAGTGTGACGTTACCAAAAAATTAATATTTTCTATTATATCCAAAATATTAATAACTACAAAGTTTGTGGGCGTAAATTCCCTTAATATGAATGAAGGGTTGCTCAATCTCCTTCTTGCCATACAAATTACAGCTCTAATTGACATCTCAGTCGAGAAATACGGGTAGCTGAATTTTTTCTCGCAAATCTGAATACAAAACCATATCCAAATTTCACGTTCCACTTTTGACCCTGAGTTGTGCTTCGCACTCGCCGCTGAGGGCGGCGTTCCGGGAACCCTGCGTCCAGAGGGCGATTTTTTTTTTCCGTAAGAAACATTTACATGAAACTCCACTCGGGCCGTCTCGGCTGAATCGACCCGAAAATCTCATTGCAGAATTCAGGAGGTCAAAAGGTCAACAGATAAACGTCTACAGAACAACTTCTGAGAGAAGGTCGCTGTCTAATTTTTAAAAATACATCGATGTTACCATGTTAATACCAATGGGTCGTGTAAAATGACATATAATATTTGATTAAGCTGCACGAGTAATGAAAAGTGTTATTTTAACTAGAGTTACATACTATGACAATTTTAATTTTTTTAGTTAGGCCTGGGTTTTGCATAATTACCTAGGCCTACAAGTAGGCCTACTAAAAACGCTTTCTGGGAAAAGCACAAAGAGTAAGGAAAAGCGCGTTTTTCTTCATCACTGATCAAATGAAACAGAATGACAGTTATTTTCAAATTAAGAGAAGAGCTGAGAATAGGCTCTAAAATACTGGATGCCATAAGACCTGCCAAAATGGCAGAGCACCAAATGAATGTAAAAATGGGCTAGTTATTAATATTAGGCATAGTAATCGGCAGGTTCTTGATTACAAGGCTAGACCAAGTTAATTACATGTAATGCCCAATAATAATAATAATAATAATTATTATTATTATTATTACCTGTACGTTAAGGGGAACTTAGACAAAGGGGAAATAACACAAAAGATATTCCCCTTGGGCTAGTTATTATAGGCCTAGTAAATAGTATCTGTAGGTTCTTCATTACACAAGCCTTAGGCCAAGGTAATTAATGCTGAAATTATTATTATTATTAATTATTATTATTACCTGTACCTTAAGGGGAACTTAGACAATGGAGGAATTAGAGAACA
>NW_022703366.1:390387-392794 GCF_011630105.1 Anneissia japonica | reverse complement strand
CTCGAGCGTCACGACATTGCGAAGTGTCTGCTCTTGTTCCTCGTATCGTACTCACTCGAGTCAATCCGAGATGGTCCGAGTGAAGTTTCATACAAATGTTTCGTACGGGGAAAAATCGCGTCCAGAAGACACAGAACTAGGGGTGCTGCGTTATGGAGAGTAATGTGTGACCCGAAATGGTCTGCCAGTTGTTTGTTACCATGCGTCAGTGATGTTGGAGTACAGCAAGACGAAACTATTTATGTAATGCATGAATAAAGTTCGGGGTTTGCCGGGTAGTGAAATGATTATTGTACATTTTAAGTGCTCCCTCCATGCATAAGTGTAAGCTAAATTACGGTGATTAATTAGATGAGTACGCCGAGGTACTCATTTTTACAAAGGAATACACGCAGCTTGTTAGCTAACAATATGCAAATTTACATGAACACCTGGGAAGAAAGGTGCATGTCTCTTATACACATCTAGATGTGTATAAGAGGCTACTGATGTACTGTGTATAGCGGGGGACGATGAAGCATAATATGAATAGGCCTAGGCCTAAGTAGACAGTGCAACTATATGTGATAGAAAGTACACTTTCGAAAGAAATAAATTAAGAAAAAAAAACTAGGGCCTAAGAATAATTCAGTTGCAGACGTACCTTGTTTAAGTATCATATGCTAACTATGCGGCTCTTGTAGCCCTTAGCTAGGCAAGGCATTCATGTGCAAAGCAGTGGTGTATGTTTATCCATGAAAAAAGTACGCCGGAAAAGTTTGCCTTACCAGGAAAAGGTGACGTAATCTAGCTTATGACGTATTGCATGCTAACTATAGCGTGAGTGTGACGTCACCAAAAAATAAAAATTTTCTATTATATATGGATGTCTACAAGACCGAAGACCTCCACTAGAATAACATTAAATTGATTCAGGCAATAATGTGCTAGAAAAATGTGGGTCATCGTTTTTCGGGTCTTCGTTTTGTAGACACCCTATACGGGTGTCTACAAAATGAAGACCCTTAAGTTTATTTATTTATTTATTTATTTGAACATACACCTTTGAATCGGTGGCACTCAATATCAATTGGTGCGTTCGTGCAAACAAACAAAAAAAGGATAAAATTTAACAAACAAAATAAATAACAATCGACTGTATATAATATTACAAAATTAAAGAAAGGTAGAAAAATAACATATGAAATTAGATGAGATCACATTTCACATCGCATTTCATACTCAGAAATACTTTACAGGTCAACTGCTTAAAATAACTAACCTACAAAATATAAAATCTAAAGATGAAAAAGTCTTACAACAAAAAGATAATACCAAGGTAGTAAGTATTTCTTAATATTCCTCATTTTATTCCTATGAAATAGGTACTTGGCAATAGTTTTATGATGATTTGAAACGCTTTCAATAAGATAACTGAGAAATAATTGGTCTTCGTTTTATAGGTCTTCGGTTTTCTTTTATAGACACCCATATAGGGTGTACTTAAAACGAAGACCCTTGAAAATTTCACAGATAGACATCCAAAAAATTTCGTAATTTTGATTTTGTGACTGCCTGGTGTATTATCATTAAAATAAAATATAGGCGTCTTCGTTTTTGAATCTTCAGTCTTTGTTTTATAGACACCGTGTGAGTAAGGTACTGCAGTACAATCGGTAAGCGATGGATTTATGTACAAAATTCATCATAAAATTTATCAGTTTAATTGTATAATATAATTTAGTGTCTCTATTAATAGTCTGCATAAGGCTTATAACACAAATTAGGATTAACATGACATAACTGCTTTGAAATCACTATCCCAAACTAATCCACTGTGTCATTTAAGACCATCTAGCGAGTGATTAGGCCTATATTGAATGTATTTTATTTGGGCCTTACATAAAAGAAACGAATCAACTTCCATTGTGTCTATTATATTACAGGAATGTTGTCATCGACACTGTATCGCCTCTTGGATTCTTGAAGTCTGAAGTAGCAGAATTAAATAACCGGCCTTACCACTTCTACGTGAATATATCATGGGAACCCAAAACCGAACAATTAGGAGACAATATATTTTGTTTCGAGGCAGCCACTGGTACCGGGTTTGTATTAAACCGTTTACTTTGTATGGCATGTTTATGAGACTTTCTTCTTTTTGTCATTTTAAAAGCATTTCACTTTGCAAAAAGGACTAAAAAGCAAGTCATTTTCTTCTCTATTTTTTCCTTTTATTTATAAAAAGATGTCTTAAAAATTTAATAATCCTTTGCTAATTGAAGATTACTTTTATGCGTCTTTATCTGTACATTATGCTTCCTAAAATTTATAGTAAAATATTACAAAAGATAGAAACAATGTTTAACATTTAAAAACGTAGGCAAAGTGTGTAGTGAGAACTTAAAAGATGTAAACACTAATAGAC
>NW_022703366.1:387043-390213 GCF_011630105.1 Anneissia japonica | reverse complement strand
AGATACTAATATAATGATCAAATATATAGGAGCATGATATTATAAATCATATTAAACATAGTTCATCATCATCAACGAAAGTACCGGTACCTTATTGTAGTTGTATGAAAAATAAAAGAGAGTGGAAACAATTTGTTTAGGCTACGTAATAGCTTAATGTAGCAGCTGGTAAATCATAGGAAATAATAATTATGCAAATCAAGTTGCTGTTAGCACTGGAAACAGAAATAATGTATAAATCAAATAGATAATGATACAGTGCTCAAATAGGCCTATAATATAGGACCAAGATGTTATAAATCGTATCAAGCATAGTTCATCAACATTATTTGTGTTCCCAGTGCAAAGCTAAACTAAATTTGCATATTATTTCCTATGATTTTAAGATTTTAAAAAATGACTCTATGTATGAGCCCTCAAGTTATAAAAGATAATAAAGATATTATTTTCAACGTGACTCTTACTAATATTCATTTACCCTGACAGCTTCCGAAGTACCAAACATGTTCTGCCCAGACAATGTGTACGATTCCCCAGGATATGTTCATTTCAATGTCTCCGCAACAGATAAAGAGGGCGCTGTTTATATCACGTGTGACCATTTGACTGGAAGTTTGTTCAATGTTACCACGCTAGTTTCATGCGTAACAACTGATACTACCGGTAATCGTGCTACCTGCAGTTTTATTGTAATTATAGGTTAGTAATTGTTTTTATGCATTGTTAAACTTCGTTTGTGAATACCAGTATCAACTGTAGATAACGCAAATATGGAGGCGGAGCAGCAATTCATTGTTTATTATTAAATGTTTATTGATATTGAACATTTGATAGTAATGTAACGCAATGTACACGTCTTAACCTTTTTCATTTATATCATAGATAAAAAGCACAGTGATAAACTGTATTATAGACCAGATGGCATAAATTATTCCGTTGGTTAACTATATCTAGTCAATAACATTTGACAATTAGTCCGAACCGTCTGTTGATTGTTTTCTAATCTAATGTTTATTATATAATAGTTTTTCTATCAATAAATTGATTATTGAAAGAAAACTATATATTTTATATAATACTTGATTCTAAATTTAAAGTATTGTTTTTATCTGGAAAGGTATACTGGATATACAGTATCATATTTAAGTCGTTTAGGCCTATATACTTAGTGTTTTTATTTAGCTTATTTTTTAAATAATTCGATTGTTATGCATATTATATGATTTTATATCATAAATTACTTTCGGTTTCTTCAAATTTGAAATTTATACTGTTACTTTCATTTCTTGGACAAATATTTTTATAGTTGATAAAAAATATTAGTATTATTTCTAATTAAAATAATATTTTTAAATCATAGATAAAATAGCTCCAGTAATAAACTGTACTATACCCCAGATCACATCAATCATCCCATTGGTTTACTACAGCCAGCCAATAGCAGTTGACGACTTATCTGAACCGACTGTTGATTGTTTTCCTGTATCTGGATCGAGGTTTGCAATTGGTTCCACGAAAGTTGTGTGCACTGCAAGGGACGATGCCAATAATACAGCTAGCTGTTCATTTGCTGTTAATGTCTGTATGTATGATGACATAAATCGACATAATAATAATAATAATAATAATAATAATAATAATAATAATAATAATAATAATAATAATAATAATAATAATAATAATAATAATAATAATAATAATTATTATTATTATTATTATTATTATTATTAGTATTATTATTATTATATTATAAAATATTCTTTATTTAATTGGTGATTTGTCTTTAATTTACAGAGAAACGTAAAGTTAATGTCTTGATAGTATAAGACGTAGTAATCCATTTAGCATGTTTTAGAATGGTATTACTTTTTCTTGGTCTTCACAAATAGCCACTGGTTATCTAGAAATGTGTACAGAAAGCTTTTGTGGCAAGCCACCGAATGTGATTTTTTTCGAGTATAATTAATAAAGAGTTCTAATTTTAAAAGATAAAAATGGTTTGTGTTTAAATTATACTGATTTTTTTTATGATTTGTCATGTTGCAATGATACATGGTCTCAATATAATGAATGTAAATATTTTCTGTTGACAATGATGTGATACTTTAATAAATTGTTATTCTGATATTAGCCCACATTATAATTTGATGTTAACATGTATTAAAATACCATAAGATCACGTAACTGATACATTACACATTGCAAATCTAGAGATTAGCCACACGGCCACGAGGTGTGAATGGCTTTGGGTGTTTTTTCTTTAAATAAAAGATTAATAAAGAATGTTAATTTCAACGAGACTCTCACAAATATGCATTTACCCTCACAGCTTCTGAAGTACCAAATATTTTCTGCCCAGATGATCACCTATATGATTCCCCAGGATATGTTCATTTCAATGTCTCCGCAACAGATAAAGAGGGCGCAGTTGATATCACGTGTGACCATTTGACTGGAAGTTTGTTCAATGATACTACACCAGTTACATGCGTAGCAATTGATACTACTGGTAATCGTGCTACCTGCATTTTTATTGTAACCATAGGTTGGTCATTGTTTTTATGCATTGTAAAAACCATTTAAAACTTAGTTTTCAACTACCAGTATCAACTGTAGATGACGCAAATATGGAGGCGGACCGGCAATTCATTATTTAATATCAAATGTTAATTGACATTAAACATTTGATATTAAACAATTAAATGTTTATTATAAGGAGGTGGATATATTCAGGTGACCGTAAACACATCAGTAAACGTTCCTTATTATAAAGTGGAAATGCTGGATGCCCTCTGGTGGCAATAAAGTGCCTTTTGCATGGAAGTTGTTGAAATTAACTCCAAAAATTAGAAATTTAGCATTTTCTTATGAATTGGAGTGCCATTTCTTGACATCTGTGGTGTTTTATCCTTAAAATCTTCCCCGACCATGGTGGGGATGAGGTGAATATTCTGTGCAAAATTAGAACCTCCTTTAAAAATCGTGCCTACGGGCTTCAAGTGAGTTATTTTTACTCTAATTCCGGATTTTTAAAAAGTGTCCACATGTTTTCCAAGTGTATTTCCATGTGCTCGGCAGTGGCGTATATGGGGGAGGGCGTGGGGGCGCACTCCCCCAAAAATTACTCCCCCCCCCCAGGCGCCCCCCCCCCACCCCAAAAAAATCATGGT
>NW_022703366.1:306454-387038 GCF_011630105.1 Anneissia japonica | reverse complement strand
ATCATGGTCAAGCAGTTAACCTAAAATCACCATATTTAATTGCGAATTACTGGTGCTCGGCTATCTCACATGTACAAAATGTACGCCTACTTTTAAAGTGTGATATACGTGGTCTACAACAGTCATGTCCAACACTCTGTGTCCGTAATAAAATTCTACAAGAAATTGGAGATGGTCGTGCAAGATTACACACGACTATCTTCACACAATTCCACCACTTCAAACCACACCTATTAAAAAAATATATATGTTCTGCACCGACATTGAGTACAACATCAGCTGGCTTTCCTTGGTTTCTGTACCATACTTCTCGTCTCGTAACAATGCCTAACACCTGCTCACTCTAGTTCCGTTGCCTCTGGATTATATATAATTTTAATATATCACCATAGCATTTAAGGAAATATTACTGTAATACAATACAATGTGTGCACACTTTATCTTTTATGTTATATCGCAGATAAAAAAGACCCATTGATAAACTGTAGTATGGACCAGGTGACATCAATCATTCCGTTGGTTAACTATATCCAGCCAATAGCATTTGACGACTTGTCTGAACCGACGGTTGATTGTTTTCCTGTTTCTGGATCAAACTTTGCTGTTGGTGACACGACTGTTGCGTGTACTGCAAGGGACCATGTCAATAATACAGCTAACTGTTCTTTTGTTGTTAATGTCTGTATGTATGATCATGTCGTATTCCATCATGGAGGAATAAGTTCTGAACTTACTCCTCCATGATTTCATTAACCGAACTGATATTAATAAATGTGATAAATAGCCGATTCTTTAAACACGTACATTCAAAATATAAAGCATTTTTAAGTGCTCTGAGCATGGACCTCTTATTAATAGGTCCATGCTCTGAGAAATGTTCGAATAAATTGTGCACAGGTCTTTTCGACTGATACTATGTACTTTTTGTAGTTCCATTTATACGTTTTTCAAGTTGTTGTCCATATTGTTTCACGTAGTTCTCTACATTAACTATTCAGATATGTTCTTACAGATCTAGATGTTTTAGTCCTATTATTTGTAATTTGTTACTTTTATGATTTTATTAATTTTGATATATGCCTATAGGGCTAATGTTTTACATCACCCTATATACACAGTACACCCTCCAATTGGAGAACCCTCTAATTCGAGACCACTTTTCAAAAGACCCAAATAATTATCTTCAACCAGTTAACAAAAAGCTAGCCCTCTAATTGGAGACCAACCCCGAGACCACCCCAAATATTTAGGTTCTAAAGGTGGTCTGGAATTGGAGGGCGAACTGCAGTTGCTCTTGTCTTTGCCTTTTAACTATTCTGACACCAAACAAAACATTATATTAATCAATATGTTATGTGTTTACTTTATAAGATATTTAAATAATTTAGTTTAGATGACATTATAAACATATGATGATGCTTTAGCTTTATCAGAAATACTCATTTCCTCTCGCAGTAAACTTTGCCTGCCCTGAGGATCACGCGTATAATACCTCAAGTTATGTCTATTTCGACGTCATTGGAACCGATGAAGTTGGGGTTGATATCACGTGTGACCATTTGTCTGGAAGCTTGTTCGACGATACTACACTAGTTTCATGCGTAGTAACTGATACCTTTAATAATAATGCTACCTGCAATTTTCAAGTAATCATAGGTTAGTCGCTGTTCCACACTGTAAAATTGTAACCAGTGTTGCCAAATTCAGGATCATTAAGATTTAGATCATTAAGATCTGAGTTGAAAACTTGCATTTCTTTGCTTATTTTCATTTTAGAACTGTAGCTGATCATCCTAAATATTAAAAACTCCTTTGCTTATGCCGGGATTGTAACTTGTTTATACTTGCGATATTATGTGGTAGGAAGATAAAATCATAAAGCATGTTTATAAAGATATTTTGTTATAAGCGGGTGCAGCATCAATCTATAGTAAAATGATTTAAAACGTATGTTTGTATAACACCAGATGAATAAATCACTGCTGTTTTACTGATATACAAATTATACCCTTATAAAAGTATATTTTTATTGATTCGATTAGATACAGAGCTTCCAGTAATTGTGTGTCAGGAGGACGAGATAATTTCGACGGAGCCTTATGTAAAGTACACAAAACCAACGGCGACGGATAACTATTCAAGTAATCCAACTGTATCGTGTCACCCTGAATCTGGTTCTGTTTTTCCAATCGGCGACACTCCCGTTGTGTGCACAGCTGTCGACGAAGTCAACAATGATGCATCGTGTTCATTTCTAGTAACAGTGGAAAGTAAGATATATAATATGTTGGTAAAACTATATATACTATAATAAATGAATCAACAGGAACACAAATGAGATAATGTTTTAAAAAAATAATTACGAAAATGTACTTGATCTTAACTTAATAATCTTACTTATGTTCCTGTAGAATGATTTTATTATTTTGCTGATAATATAGCTTTTTGCTTGATTTTTTCAGTACGAGGCCATATACCTGTCTCTTATACACATCTAGATGTGTATAAGAGACAGCGTTTATGCATTGTTAAACATCTCAATTTAGTTCCATTACACTATAGCATTTGATAAAACATTATTGTAATACATCTGTCTCTTATACACATCTAGATGTGTATAAGAGACAGTATATATACATACCACCTTTAATCAGTTTCTCTTGTGGCTCAGTACAAAATCAAAATCTTTATTTTCCTTCGACACAGATGAGCTGTCAATTTTCGAGCACATTTTGGAAATATTACTTATGACATGACACCAATGCCATAGCCAGCTATTGGGACAGTCCCACACTCTTTTTCTAATGGGTCCAAATTTTTAAAATGGGTCCAAATTATTGCAATTTTATGCATAAAATGAGTCGACTTTTTGAAAAAAATGAGTCCAGATTTCTTACATCTAGCCTAAAAATATAAAGTGGGTCCACCCTGATATTGTCCCGCACTGTTTGAAAATCCTGGCTACGGCATTGCATGACACATCTATCATTCATTTTAGTCGTCATATACTATTGTAGTGGGACCTCGCTGAAAATAATTCCTTGGACGCGCTGAGCTTGATTATGTTTAACACCAAAAATACTCCTATCCTACCTAACCAAATACGGTATATTTCGCATTTCCAAGGTTAACATTCCGAACCAAAATTTATCATGTTATCGACCTGGTTGTTTTGTCTATTATGGGTGTTGCTGACCTATATTCTCTATTTTTTGTTTTTCATTGCTTTCAGTTTTCCATTAACTCTGGTTCTATGTACATAGGTCTGCAGTAGAATTTACTTAAAAGTTAAAACAAAAAACTAAATAGATAAACTTCATACGTCTACCATGTCGTACATTGTCGCATGTAATCTCTATACACAATTTACCTACCTTGTTAGTGTAACAAAGAATAACTATTTCAAATTCTTATGTGGCCACTGAATATTAATAGGTCTTGAATGTAGATTAAACCCATTGCAAAAAAAGAAAAATACAAGCAAGTTACAGTGTATTAAAATAATATTGATTACATTATGTCATCTCAATATGTTGATAAAAGAGTACTTTTTATATGGAATACATTTGAAGTTATTTGAAATAGGCAACTGTGCAATCATAATTGAAAACCCTTATGGAAACAAGCTTCCAAAATTATAGAGTTCCCATCTTGCTCCCATTTTTAGTTATCCTTTGTATGAATCTGAATGTGTATTTTGTATTGTGGTTGTATGGGAGCAATAAATATCAACAAAAATAAAACAAAGTTGCTACAAAATCAAAACATGCGAAAATTCAGTATGAATTACGTTAATATTGAACACAGCACTTACCTGAATGCAGGTGATACAAAGGCATATGTTCACTAAATAGTAGAATATATAATAGACCTACATAATAACCATGTTAACTTTTCTAAATTTCAAGTCACTAAAGTTGTTAAGTGTAATGAATAAGGAATGTCTACATCATCACAACATTTTAGCAATTACCGTACTGTATATCCAGTTCACGTTTTACTTCTTTGGTTGTGTCATCTACTAGATAATTTGTTTTTCAATTGCAAAGGTCTTTCTTAATTTTCAGTTAAAACGTAATGTAGTAATTTTCAATATTGTGCCTTATAATCCTGTCTGGCATTACTTTACGGGGCTTCACATAGACTGAGTATCTAAACATAGGCAAATGTTTTCAATATTATACGGAAATGCAAAAACTAAAAATATTTAAAAACAACCTTGAGAAACACACGATGAAATTACAGCTAGCTATACGCCAGTATTATTACAATCACATAAATAGATCACTGTCGGACACTATTCAAGTTTAGGTAACGAGTTTTAATAGTAGAAACCACACTCATGAATATCTATAGAATAAAAAGAAGGCAAGACACACTCGCCGTTAAAAGGGGCAGGTATACTAATTCTACTGGAGTAGCTTAAAAACAGTATTATTAATATAATGGTACAATAACGTCATTAACCATTAATCGTGTGCTCGAAAATCCACAATGCCTGAGAACCGAAAATCGACAGTGTCAGAGTTGAAAATCGACAGTGCTTGAAAACCTACACTGTAAAAACAGCATGGAGCATTTAAACACAAAGCTTCACGCAATGTTGTCCCATTTTTGATGACACGTTTAAAAGCTAAACGTGTTTGGACATAGCTTAATGTATTTAGGATCTTGACGTGTTTAGCATTAAATGTGCTTAGGTATTTGACATTATGATGTCAATATACCTAAGAATATCTAATGCTAAATACGTCAGAAACCTAAACACATTAGGCCGGACTTAAAACACGTTCGTTTAGCTTTTAAACGTGTCACCAAAAACGGGACAACGTTGCGTGGAGCTTTGTGTTTAAATGCTCCACGCTGTTTTACAGTGTAGTGTTTCTGAAAATTGACTGCCGGAAAATCGAGTGTGCCCGAAAATCGGCGTGCCTAAGAACCGACAGTGTCTGAAAATCGATAATCGATAATACTACTTTATTGAAATCGTAAAAGTTTATAAAGTCATGATAATGGAAATGTTTGATAACGTAGGAACGAAGATTAATCTATAAAAATATAAGAATTTAGCATGTGATAACTTTATATGGCGAGCTTATACAAGCTAACCTTTGGTTATTTTTCTTTTCTAGAGAGTGAAACAGCTACTAAAATTAAAAATATAACACAGGTATGATTGTTATTGTCAAATCGATATGATATACAAATTCTTATTTCATTTTTCGTATTCAACCGTGCCGATACCTTAGGTAAACCTTTAAAAAACAGAAACACTATTAACTATTCATTCTACCCAACATATTACCAAGAATGTTCAAAGCTTATAGCATAAACTTTTGCTTTCTAAATAAATAATTATGATGTAATAACTATCAGATCCATAATGTATACTCATGCACTTAAACATTATTTTGCACTTTGATGAACTAGGCATGTATAGGGTGTTGGAACATGAGACAGGTAGGTACGTGCATAATCTTTAATAAATAAGAAAATCCGATGATATTGGTAGTAAGGCTATGCTTATCAGGAGTATTCTCTCCACATCATCAGTCCTTCGGCTTTTGAGTAATGCCTCATTTTGTTAGGGACTGTTTCAGACTAGTCTCGACCCCTCCCCCCTCTTCTTTTGCAGCGCTTGTCAAGTACTTGAATTAAAATCAACTTTTTAATCTTATTGACCAGCCAATCGAAATGGACATAGCACCGAATTGTATTCATATTGAGATGAAATAAATATCGGAAGACCAAAAACAAGTTTTAATACTGTAAAGAGAGGAAGGCCAAGAATAGACCCTTGGTGGAATTTCAGAATCAAATGGAGTCCACCTAGCTATAACCCTAAGCTGCCGTTATGAAAAAAAAGGATGACATCCACAGCAGTAAAATGAATGAAGGTTTAATAGCTCGATTAATAGCTTTCATCCAGTCAAGAAATAACGTTAGCTAATTTCCATTCATGAGGAACAATTCTTTGGTTAAGTGACATATTAAATGAATTACATCAAATAGGGAAAAACAAATTGGAGCTGCCATACTAAGCATCGTACGTGTTCTTTATGTGTTGCCCTGGAAACTGCTGGAAAAATTACAGCTGCAGTTAAATGTAGAAGTCAGACTCATTGCTCTCACTTATAAGGCCGGTTTTCCACTAGGCGAATTTATTAGCGCGAATCAAAGCGTCGGTTCGCTTCCTGAGCTCTGATTGGTTGCGCATTTCGTTTTGCAAAAACCCGAGAGAAATGTGAATGCGCATGCGTATGAACCGACGCTTTCGTTATTATTATTATTATTATTATTAAGCATGAGCATATATTTCCCACTCTGCATCGTCTCCAATGATTACCCATTCATCTGTAAATCAACTTCAACATGTTGTTTCTTGTACACAAGTCACTCCATAATTCATCCTCTTATATGCCCAATGTAATTCCACTACGTTCTAATTTACCCACTGAGATCTTCCTCATCTACAACACCATTCCTAACTGTCCTATTGGTCACCTTAAAACTTGTGGAAATCGTTTCTTCTTTGTTGCCATGGTGACCGCAATTACCTTCACCTCTGTCTTCAGCTCAAGTCCCATCTTTTCTATTAATTTTAATTCTGAACTTTGCCCATTTTCTTTGGTATTGCATTCTTTTTTTTTTCGTGCACTTAGGCTGTGGTTTTTCGGTGCACAGAGACGATATTGCGATATGCATTTTACAAATATATCAACTAACCAATTTTGAGAACGGTTTTACAAAAATATCATAATCAAGTTTTATGAATTGTTCTTTTTTAAGGAGGTGACCGAAGAAAACGTGGAAGATGTAAGTCAAGAGTTGGACCAGTATTTAGAGGAGGTTGACGTGTTGGAGCCGGTAGATGTGGTAGTTACGTCTGTGGCTTTAGAAAATATCACAAGTTTGGGTTCAACTAATGAAAACGTATGATGCTTGTGTTTTATAAGCGAAAAGTCTTTTAGTAAATAACATATTATATATAGACTATATAGTACAATGTTAATGATAATCTTGTGTAAAACTATTGAAATCTCTAATAGAGCTATATATTATATTAGTGTGCTTTCATAATCAAACTTCAGGTGATTCAAGTCTAAAAAAATATCTATCAAAGTTACTGTAACAATTCAAAGTCTCCAGAAAGAGCTAAAGTTTGAATATAGTTTTCCATCCTGAATAACAAAACACAGAGCTTTTGATAAGACGGTAAATACTGTAATAAAAATGTAAATAAAGCTATGTATGGAAGTATAATATACAGAGCTACTTTTAACAGGTTACAGACGCTGTTGTTAGTATTGTCGATGAGGTTGTTGGAACCACAGACCTAAAGGTACCGCCTCAGACAACCGCTAGTATACTCAATTCGTTTGAAGGACAGGTGGGTGTGATTGCAAATTCTGGTATGAATTACACGCAAGTCGAAGAAAACATCGCGGTGCAAACGCTAAATCTTCACTCAAATGCAATTGAGAGTAGCTTAAAATTCGTCGTTGCTGAAAATAGTACAGATACCCGTGTATGTGCTGGTAGTAAATGCAGTGAAAATGTGGCATTTTCAATAGCTTTACCAAAAAGCATCTTACAGATTTCTAAAGGCAAGTACCTTATAGAAAATTCTTCTTGATAAACCAAAACAACAGTTACATATATTTGTTCACAATTGCATGCCAAATCAAAAATGTAATATTAATTGGGGTATTTGATAATACTGTATAACATGCTCGTAATATACGCGGAACAGAAGTTTAGTAGTTTGGTTTAATTTTTGAATAATGTATTTCAATCATTATTGTATTGTATAAAAAATGAATTGCTGTGGACAGCCAAGAATAGTTGGTACCAGTTTCCGGTAGCTCAGAAACGAAGAGTTAGACGGTACGAGCCAGTCTACGTACACCTCGACCTAAAGTACGGTAAATTTTATATGACTACATCGTAGTGTGACTTCAATTTTATAAATCATCACTTCCTTCTTGTAAGTGACAAAATACGCCGTTGAAGGAAAAATAAGTTAATAAAGAGATATTTCTTTTGTTTGTTGTTTGTTTTATTGGGTACTCAAAATTAACCATGACAAAATACAAGGATAACCCATGAAGCTGAAGACAGCTTAATTCCAATGTGGTCCTTCCTTTTTACAATTCATTAATTTACGAATGACGTTGCATTATGTTGGGTTTGTTTAGGCAAAGACGTGAATATAAGCTTTGTTATTTATAAAACCGACAAGTTGTTTCGTGTTAAAAGTAAGAGCGGCAGAAACACAACAGGGACCGTTTTAGCTGCAACTGTGTACACAAAAGATGCTCTACCATCGGTATTTGAAGATCCAGTTGAGCTGACATTCACTGCACCAGAGGTAATGCAAGTTATATGTTGAAATATTTAATGAAATATTCATTATGTATACAGGCTTGTTTTTAGGTAAAGAAAAATTAATAATGCATTTAGAACAGGGGTGGGCATAAAAATCGGTCCAAGGGCCAAATTGAATTTTTGATTTAACACCGAGGGCCGCACCCAAACTTTGATGTTTCCTGTGAGCTTCCAAAAACCTCCAAGTACTGCATTTACATCACTTTATTCTCAGTTAATGTTACTTTTTACATAAGATTGGTGTCGGGCCATAAACAATCAAGGTGTTTTCTAGCTAATTTTGATTAGCGGGCCGCAAACATAGGGTCTTGAATTCATTGTCGCGGGCCGCAAAAAATTGCTGACGGGCCGCACTTTGCCCACCTGTGATTTACAATAATCAAACAATTGTTCAGTATTTCAATAAATAAGGGTTTTCTATAAACATATTGACTACATTCGGCATTTTTTCATATTTTTGGTGTTTCTGCCTTGTATACAAATTAATGTTTAGACTACTAGTTAAATCAATATCAGAAACCATCGCTTCCTATTTTTACTTTAACGATGTATTGTAATGACTTTACTCTTCTAGTCGAGATATTTATCATTTAAAACTTTTACAAACAATGAAAAATTAATTAATTACGGTAAAAAAAATGTTAAAATGCCACCTACAGTATGTGTTAACTTTTGTGTTCAAAGTTCATGTACATTCGATATTCTGTTTACGTGTGTACATAATGTGATAATTATATATGAGGATCAAGGAATGTGGGGCATGATTAAAGATTCACATGTTCATTCATTGACATGTTAATAATTATTGAAAAAAATATTCGTGTATTTTTTTTGTTTTTTGGAACACAGTTTATACCATTTACTCTACACATAAAAATGTATAATACTTGCTTATACAGGTCTCCCTTAAATTAAAGACCCCTCCATTTTTAAGCCCCAATAGAGAAACTGTCTTTCATTTTTATAAGATTTTTTTTCTAATTAATGACCAAAGTGGCTAAACACCGTAAAAACCCAGTCCCAAATGTGGTCTCCAACTGGAGGAAGACCTGTACTGTGTGTAATTGAAATAACAATAAAAATGGTAGGCAGTACACAATTATTTATAATCATTTTATTTCTATCCAAAATAATAATTTTTAAAACAATATTTTGATATGAATTATTCAATAACTAGAATTCGTCCTCCAATGAGTACAAGTGTGCTTTCTGGAATGCAACTCTGAATGAATTTGGCAATTGGTCTTTTGAAGGCTGCAAACTTGCTGGCGTATCTAAAAACCAACAGATAACTTGCGAATGTACCCACTTGACAAACTTTGCAGTCCTAATTGTAAGTGTATAAATACATTTTGTTAGTAATATGCTTTTTTGTTCATGACGTGATCTGACGCCTAAATTTATGTCAATAATGTAAACATTACAGCTTAATCAAACAGGCTGTCGTATTTTGTGATTAGGAATAATCCATTATTTATTAGCTAGCAACGAGCAATCATATTTATATGAGCACTTTGAGATCTAGATATGCCTAAACATTTTAATTAGGGATTACAATGAATATCATTAAACATTAATATATTTAATATCGAATACCCTATTTTTGGCTGTTCCATTCCAATTTAATTTACCTATTTTCTGTTTAATTCTGTTTAAAGTATTTTACAAAATACATTTCATTTACAGTTTCCAAATTCTAATGAATCTTCATTTTTGAGCATTGTCACTTACATTGGTTGTAGCATGTCAATCATCGGTCTCATCATTACTATAGTAACCGTTCTTGGTAGCAAGTAAGTAAAATGCTGTATTTACTGGCCTTTCCTGTTTAGGTTGAAATTTAGCGTCACTTTAATTCTATTCATACTTAATTTAATTAGGTTGGACAATCTGATATCGAAACTGGAGAATATTATACTGTATATCATTGATATTGGGAAAGAAAAAAAAAATCAAGAATTTATTTTTTGCTTGAAAACAATAGGCCTATTTCAATTTAATTTATTCAATATTTTATTTACTGCACACCGTATAATGCACCATGTGAATACTAGAGTAATAGAGCACCATTACGCTTAAATTACAGAGTATTGCATATTAAGGAGTTTTTTAATAGTGGAATGTAATAAAATGAGCACAATAATATTTGCATCTTGTTTATTGGCAAGTGTTAGACGCGATTAAATGTATATTAAATAATGGGTGTTATTATTTATGATTTTTATATCACATAATATCTAATAGTGTTATCACATTAATGGCAATCATTTTATTGCAAAGAAATAAAATGTGTTTTAACTATTAAAACGTTATCTCATTATTTAAATTAGATCGATTCGAGGCCGTCAACCTCAACAAATAATGGTTAACCTGTGTTTGTCGATGTTGTTTCTCTACATCGTTTTTATATTTGGTGTCGATACTGCTCGACATGGAAGCAAAGGATGTATCACTGTTGCCGTGCTTCTTCACTACTTTTTACTGACGACGATTGCATGGACGGCCGTGGAAGCGGCCAATATATACTACCTAATTATTGCCGTATTCAACCAGCCAACTTCGAGGTTCATGAAATTCTCGTTAGCACTTGCATGGGGTGAGGTTTTTTATCCAATTAAGTTTTCAATTTATTTAATATAACCAGAGAAGTCATTAGCTAAATTGAGTAAGGTAGTTTAATGGTTCCCAGATCACCTTTCTCTGCTATTATCGACGTTTCACTGCTTATAGTCCATTACTAACTATATCCAAATTAAATACATTATAGCTTTTGCACTTATATATCCTATTTCAAGAAGATCAGAGCGAATTTCGCTTTTTTTCTGTATTTTTACTAATACTAAATAGATTGTAGCGATGGAATACATATAACAGAAGAAAACCGGGAAAAATGAGTAACATAAAATAAAACAACGCAGATGAAACTAAATTCCATTTACCATTGCCCAATAATTTAATGCGTACGAAATGGAAATCTTATCGCACCCAGGCCTTTCATATCAGAACTGGGTGAGGTTCTAATCCATCATTTATTAGCTAGCAACGAGCAACCATATTTATATGAGTACTTTGAGATCTAGATATGCCTAAACATTTTAATTAGGGATTACAATGAATATCATTAAACATTAATATATTTAATATCGAATACCCTATTTTTGGCTGTTCCATTCCAATTTAATTTACCTATTTTCTGTTTAATTCTGTTAAAAATAGTTTACAAAATACATTTCATTTACAGTTTCCAAATTCTAATGAATCTTCATTTTTGAGCATTGTCACTTACATTGGTTGTAGCATGTCAATCATCGGTCTCATCATTACTATAGTAACCGTTCTTGGTAGCAAGTAAGTAAAATGCTGTATTTACTGGCCTTTCCTGTTTAGGTTGAAATTTAGCGTCACTTTAATTCTATTCATACTTAATTTAATTAGGTTGGACAATCTGATATCGAAACTGGAGAATATTATACTGTATATCATTGAAAATGGGAAAGAAAAAAAAAATCAAGAATTTATTTGTTGCTTGAAAACAATAGGCCTATTTCAATTTAATTTATTTAATATTTAATTTACTGCACACCGTATAATGCACCATGTGAATACTAGAGTAATAGAGCACCATTACGCTTAAATTACAGAGTATTGCATATTATGGAGTTTTTTAATAGTGGAATGTAATAAAATGAGCACAATAGTATTTGCATCTTGTTTATTGGCAAGTGTTAGACACGATTAAATATATATTAAATAATGGTGTTATTATTTATGATTTTTATATCACATAATATCTAATAGTGTTATCACATAATGGCAATCATTTTATTGCAAAGAAATAAAATGTGTTTTAACTATTAAAACGTTAATCTTATTATTGAATTTAGATCGATTCGAGGCCGTCAACCTCAACAAATAATGGTTAACCTGTGTTTGTCGATGTTGTTTCTCTACATCGTTTTTATATTTGGTGTCGATACTGCTCGAAAGGGAAGCAAAGGATGTATTACTGTTGCCGTGTTTCTTCACTACTTTTTACTGACGACGATTGCATGGACGGCCGTGGAAGCGGCCAATATATACTACCTAATTATTGCCGTTTTCAATCAGCCAACTTCGAGGTTCATGAAATTCTCGTTAGCACTTGCATGGGGTGAGGTTTTTTATCCAATTAAGTTTTCAATTTATTTTATAAAACAAAAGAATTCATTAGCTAAATAACTGAGTAGTTTAACGGTTCCCAGCTCACATTTGCCTGGTATTATCGACGTTTGACTGCTTATAGACCAGTACGTTACAACAAACCAGTCGAGAAATTTGGAAGAGTCCATTACTAACTATATCGCAATTAAATATACATTAGGCCCTATAGCTTTTGCACTTATATATCGCTATTTCAGGAAGATCAGAGTGAATTTCGCTTTTTTTCTGTATTTTTACTAATACTAAATAAATTGTAGCGATGGAATACATATAACAGAAGAAAACCGGGAAAAATGAGTAACGTAAAATAAAACAACGCGGACGAAACTAAATACCATTTACCATTGAAAAAGTGGTCTCGAATTTGACTGGTCTCGAATTGGAGGGTAAACTCTAATTATGATATACATACATACATTGCAGCACTTTATTTACTTTACAGTCAAATTCGAGACCACTTTTTCAAAGTACCTACCAATCTTTAGTCTTTTAACACAACGCATACTCCTTAATTAGAGACTCAAAGTTCTAATGGTGGTCTCAAGTATTGAGATAGCGACTGATGTGAATTTTTAAGAAAAAGTGAGAAACAATACTATTTTTTAACACAGGCTTACCGTGGATTCCAATTATCATTATGCTGTCTGTTGATAAAGATTTCTACAATAACGATAAATAGTAAGTAATGACCAAACTTTAATACAAATTTTTTTTTCTTATATTATTATAGGTGTCATTCATTACTTATAACCAGGCCTACTATAATAGAATTTGCAAGATAATATAAATACTATTGTAATAAAATAATGATATTATAATACTTCATGTACAATTTATTATTATAACTATAAGCTGGTTACTTAATAATCATTATATATAATATTAATATTATTTCATTTAGTTGTTACATCAACAGTACTGAGAAGGGTGCCCTAATCGGAGGAATTGTTGTGCCAGTAAGTGTTATTATCTTTGGAAACTGCGTTGTTTTTGGTTTGGTTGTCAGAAAGATATTCAAAAACACCCAAGGAAAAATTGTTGATCATTCACACAAAGAGATTAGAGAGCGGTTTATCAACGCAGTGGCTATTTCATGCTTGCTGGGGCTCACCTGGATCTTCGGGTTTCTGTCTTTTGATCACGATGGTCAGTTGGTGTTTTTGGTTTTGTTCTGCATCTTCAACACATTTCAAGGCGTGGCAATCTTTGTGTTGTTCTGCTTTATGCGCAAAGAATGCAAAGACGTGTGGAAGGCATGGTTCAAGAAGTGCGGAATTCGGAAACCGAAGTTTTTCCCGAGTCTTCATACACGTTCCGAGTACACGGTGAACAGTGGGGGAGAGATGAGTAATATCGGCTCAAGTGAATTTACACAACAAACCAACGCTTCCTTTAATTCCGATTCAAGGTTCTAGTAATCATAGGCCTAGATCCTAAAATAAATCATTGATATTACTGTTATGGAATTAAAGATAAATTGTATTTCAGTACATCATATATATTACTTTAATACTATCATTTACAATAAATACTCAGAACTGTTTTATACTCATAATTATCATGTATTCCGTAAGATAGGCATATAAATACCAGCAAAAGAGTATTTTTGTGAATCGTTCCCATCAATGGTGTAACCAGGGGGGTTTCAGGGTACCTTAGCACCCCCTCCCCTACCTTTATGTTCAAACGTGAAAAATAATAGTAAATTAATGGAAATAAATGGCAATTTCAACATGAATAATTAATATGACTGTTATGGAATTATAGATGAATTTCAATATCATCTGTATATTACATTTAATACCATCATATATAATATAGACCCATAATTATCATGTACGCCTATTCCGTAAGACAGGCATATAAATACCAACACAAAAGTATTTGTGTATATCATTATCATCAATGGCGTAACCAAGGGGTTTTCTCGAGTTCAAAAAATAAAATATAAAATATATGGTATAGTCATAGCTATCGATATGCTCTGTCAGTGTCAGTTTTATGCCTTGCATAAAATTCAGTGATAAATGAACCTTCCGGATCCAAACTTAACAAAATGACCAACCAGAATAGGGCCTGGAATAGGCGCGTGTGACCATAGTAACAACATCCACGGGGCGGGGCTTAGCAAAAAGGTATATTGCAAGTGTGGGGACACATCACGAATAGGTTTGCACACATTAACGAATAGGTTGTGTAAATGTAAATTTATGAATATAAAGCAAATTGGGTTAGTAAATAGGTAGACTAACCAAGACCATGCTGTAACTATGACAATATAACATACCTTTAATGGTAGTGATGCAAAAAACATGCTTAGTAATCATGGTTTTGTTTAATTTTTGAAGTATAGATAAATTGTATTTATATCATCATAGGCCTATATATTACTTTTAATACTATCGTTTATAATAAATACTTAGAACTATTTTAGACACATAATTATGATGTATTCCGTAAGATAGGCATATGAATACCAGCATATGAGTATTGTGTATATCATTTTCATAACTGAGCAACCACCTTTTTGTTTAAAGCTGAAACAAATATAAATTGTAAATTAATTGAAATAAAAGGCAGAGTAAGACGTTAACATTAATGTATGGTGTAGTCGTAGCCTCTTCGATATGCTCCGTTCTAGTTGCTTGCCTTGTGTAACGTTCAGCGAGGTAATATTTTTATTCAGCAACCCCCTTTTCAAAATCTTGGATACACAACTCTGATCATAGATATCATTTTTGTGAGCACTAATAAATCTGCAGGTCTCCCTCCAATTAATTACCACAAGCTCAGTGTTTTAATTTGGGGTTGCAGAAAGGTTGTCTTTAATTGGGCCTTTAATTTTAGATTTTTTTTATAATAGATACTCAAAAACATTACTACAATTACTATGCAATGCGTAAGATAGGCACATAAATTAGCTTGAAATACTTGTGTATAAATGTTCATTTATATTTAGACCGAAAAAATATGCAGATATGCCTACAACTGTATTTCTAGAAAACGTTCAGAATTGTTTTAATAGTTTTCATGTTCCTGTATAAAATCACAATCTAATCCCTCGGCGATCTAATTCTTAGGGACTATAAAAAGTGTTTTGAAGAGGCATGACCAATGTTTTCAATTGTTTTTCAATTTCCATTGCATCTTGTATCCATTGGCAAAAGGTGCGTGATGGTACCGTATCAACAGGGAAAGTGAATCTCCTCTATTGCATTAGATAACACAAATTATTAATGTTGCACTGTTACGCACCTTTTGCCAATGGATACAAGATGCAATGGAAATTGAAAAACAATTGAAAACATTGGTCATGCCTCTTCAAAACACTTTTTATAGTCCCTAAGAATTAGATCGCCGAGGGATTAGATTGTGATTTTATACAGGAACATGAAAACTATTAAAACAATTCTGTCTACGTATAGCGAACGCTTCTTTAAACAATAGGATAAGAATTAGATCGCCGAGGGATACTTGAAAATGATAATGTCGTCTGTAATGTAAGTAATAAATTAGGTTTAATATTTTCTAGTACTAACATTATTCACAGCTCTCGCAACTGGTCTATCCTATTGTTTAAAGAAGCTATGTCACCTACTAGAGGTAATGTTTTGATTGGTTAAACACTTTTGGTACTAGTGCATATATTATAAGCTTGCTAATATGGATAATTTTTTCATTCCTGATGATGACATAATTAATGTCGAAATATTGAATCCCAACACGATGGCGTGTATTTCAATACTTGGAGTATGTATTATACTTTCTTGTAAATTTATCAATATAAGCCAAATTGGGCTAATTTAATAGGTAGACTAACCCAGAAAACCATGCAGTATAACTATGACAACATAGCATGCTTTTAATGGTAGTGATGCAAAGTGATGCTAGTAGTAATCATGGTTTGTTTAATACAATTTTAGAGTCCAAAACCCGCATAAAAATTCATCTTGAGGAAAATTTTCTAGAAGTTTCTATAGTTTATTTGTATGTTATGTAGAATGTCAGAAAAATGTAGGCTTTCATTCTTTCTAAAATAGCTGCACTTTAGCATATTGGGTATAATTCTTATATTGGTATCAGCCCAAAACCTAACTTTTGAGTAATTTATACTTAAAATTTTAGAAACAATTTATATATACTTTTTGATATTTGTTCCAAGTTGGACTCTTTGTTGGACCTACAAACACCTATCCATGCAGATCACCCAGACTCATTGTTTGCAATGGTGGTTGAGTATAAATCTATCCCCAAAACTGACCTAATTAATTTTGTATTTAAATAAGGAATGTGGTCTTAGACACAAATACAATACTTCATATAAACGCTTTAGAAAACGCAAATTTCTTATACATGTTTAAATACCCATTTATTAATATTCAAAATATGTAGAATGACATCAATGGTATGCATTTCTCTGATATGGTCTTTGCTTGGACAACGTTTAAAGAAGATTAAGCATAGACCGAAGTGCTGCACACTTTTTTTTAAATAATGTGATACATACATACATAATACAAATATAATAGGCCTATTACATAAATATACAATGATACACGGGCAATGTTTTGGCAATTTCATCTGTAAGATGGCATATTGTGCCCCGAAACTATTTAGTAATAAAATTTCTAACCTTAATCTTATTTTGAATCACATATTTTATGATTTTGTTCTAGTGTACCATTGATGGTGTTTTCGTATCTTTGCCTCATCATAATTTCATATACATATACATATATACATACATATATATAATAGTGTCTGCCTTATAGCGAGCCATGATGCCAACACAACACTGGTTTGCAAAGGATACATTCAATGTGTCGTATTTCAATGTAATTTTTGCGTTTCACCTAGCTGTAGCTCGTTTGAAACTCCAGAAAACGCAAATTACTTTAACATGCATGCTTAAATACCCATTTACTAATATTCAAAATAGAAAAGAGAGAACCACTACCTACCGTTTACTCGCGCGAATAAGCGCCCCGTTTCAATAAACGCCCCTCTTGAATTAGCGTCCTAAAAAATTCAATCATACAGTACAGTACATCACCAATTTAATTTTCCGCATCAAATATTCGCATCTATGTTAGCATTGTCGGTCGGTCAGTCCATCTATCCATCTGTCGGTCTATCAGTCTCCATATTAATTTTAACATGGTTTTCAGTTTTGATTTGATGCATCTTTACAATCCCGTTCTTGTTGTATTGCTACCATTTTTGGATTTAGAACTACAGTATTTAATATTTAAAAATTAAAATACTGTATGGCCGTTTTCAGTCAACAAAAAAAAAACTGACCATCTCTCTCGTATCTAAGCAAGAAACCCTACAATGATCCTGCTAATCTGAATTGGCAGATGGCCAAAACGCTTACCACCACCACCACCACCACAGCCAATAATTTCATCTGCTGTTGTGTAAATACCACCAACATTCTTGTCATGAACCATGCTCGCTCGACGATCACCTTTACTTCACCAAAACCATTCGTTTATCTTCGATGAAAAGAAAGTACCCCTTGATTCCCAATTTCCCATAAGCACCCCCTTCACTTTTCATCTACTTCCATAAGCGTCCCTCAAAAAGAGCCAAAAATATTTAAAGTGCCCTGGCGCTTATTCGCGCGAATACGGCAAGTCTATCCCTGTGCAAAAGCAGGAGATAAGAAGAAACATAATCACAGCAGTTTTTGAAATGACGCTCAAACTTAGAGTCAACGTCAACAACCGCAGCCTTACCTTGGGAGGCGATGGAAATTCTTCTTGAATAATATTACTCCTGTGCCAGGTTATATTTATTATCGACAATATCCTTTAGTAATATTAGAAATACTGCGGCATATAGGTGTCATTCCAATATTTTTTTTGTCCATGTTTTAGTGGTAACGTAGGCCTATATCTTTCCAATAATAAATATGACATTGATGATTCAGTATTATTACCAAAGTTTTCTGATTGTAATAAATATGCAAATTAGTCACCGTTTGTTAATCAATAAAATCCAATTATGAGATTATTATAGGCCTATTTGTATACGGTCAGGAGAATGAATATTAATAATAATTATGTTGAAATAGTTTTCCCCGGCGATTTACGGTGTGTTCTACGACGGCATCATGTAGCAGGACTCTTGCTGTGCCGGAGATTTAAAAAAAAAAGGAGGGGTGGGGGTTAGAGTCATCCACTTCAACAATTTGAGGTGGTCGTTTCAAATCTCAGACTCAATGGGTCAATGATTCAATTGACAATTACAAAGTGATTAATCAATATATATTTCATATTGATTTTAGTTACCAAAGTTGGCCAGATCCATTTAAAATGTATTTTTGTTTTTTCAAATGTACAGCATTTTTTTTTTTCAGATTTCCTCTTGCAAAATCATTATTGATATACTGTAAAAATTTAAAGACAAAAGTTTTTCGCGTCACTGATTGAACTATAGAGGGGGTAGGGGTTGCGTGATGAAATCTGTATCGTAAAAAAACGTGTGCAAGGTTGTGGCTGGATGGATACCTATTCGGGGTGTTAGAATAAAAACATAATATGACTGAACTTCAAATTAAAAAAGGGCCTCGAAAAAGATTCGCCAAGAACAGAAAGAAAGCATGGCGAAAACATACTGATATTAAAGATGTCGAAGACTTTCTTGAAGACCAACGAATGCAGCTTAGAACCGGGTAAGTGTGGATAGGCCAAGGCATGCTAGGACATAGGCCTAGGTAGGCCTACTTACCAGACTGTAGTGTTTCATACACAGGACTGGTCACAAGGCCTAGGCTTAGGAAAGGCCAGATAGGCCTACACTAGGTTGAAACAGTGGCACTCGTCAATTTGACGGTGCCTTCAACAATCTACATTAATAATCTTAACTAATATAGTATGATAAATAAGTTTAAGGTTGGCAACAGCTAGGGACACTCAACACTTACTTACCGAGATAGGGTATGGCACTGTATTTCTAGCCACTGCCTACCTTTCGTTTGTAATTTCTACGTCTACGTTGACACTGAAGCAGATCCCGGCTGGGTATACTGTACTGTAATTGTCCAGTAAATGGTCAGCATAACAATAACAGTCTACCTCAAAAGTGTTTGTTGACATTTATATTGCATTGCATTTGCTGTTGCTTGGGTATTGAATTAAGAAATATTTTACAAGTTTGTAATATCCAAATACTGTATATTGATAATAAAACTGTGCATATAATAAACAATTAAAATATTTTTTTCTTGTAGAGGTTTGGTTTCAGAAAAGAAAGATGAAAACTTGTTCTTTGTAGAATCTAAGCCTGCTATAGAAGGTAGAGTTGTTTGTTTTCTATATAAATAAAATTTATATAGAATGGATCAAAGATTAATTGTTCATTTCAGATGCAGACGATGTATGAACAGTATTCTTTTTATTAGTAAATTAGCGAAGAAATATTTGTTTTAATTTTCAGTTTGATAGGCCTATCATATTGTTAGTCATTGCTTATTCTGTTTTATTGGTTTGGTTTAAGTTGCATGATTCAGCTTATTTGTTACTTCCTTACTCCACATTTAGTGGATGATGAGCAGTAGTGAAAATTGATACACTTGTGGTTTTACAGAACCAGAACATTCAAAAGGCAGGAGGAAGAGAGTGAAAGTTGAAAAACCATTAAAATGCCACAGAAACTTGACGCCCAATCCATTTATACCACCAGTCCACAGGTGAGCAGGTTTGTAGCTGTAGAAAACTAAGGGTGGGTGATAACATTGGTAAACTCTAAATAATAAAAGTGGATTTTAAGGATGGAAAAGTGGATTATTAAGGGTGGGTATAAGGCCTGAAATTAGCTTTAGACTTGGTGAAAAACTTCAGGGATGAGTGGCCCCGGCCACTATAACTACATCCCTGGGTGAGATATGATACGATACGATTTATTGTTACTCTCCTTTAAAATGGAGGAACATTCTTGCACAGGAGAGGTTTGACCCAGATAATACAATATAAAAATGATATATTAACAATATAAATCAAAATACAAAGTTAATACCGAGCATAAACAACTGTTTACATTAAGTCAAAATATTTTTAAAAATCTAAAAATAAATTAAAAATTAAATGGGGGTGGTAATTTCTTTCATTGATTTATGTCTATGAGCAATGGCCTTGGATAAAAGAAAAATAAATGATGTATAAACTTTGATGTATTTATTGACATTAGAGTAGTAGTTATTTGAATAGTTTTTTGTTTTTTTTCTGGACATACTGTAGCAGAGTTGCTTGTCTGTTTTCTTGTTTTAAGGATTATATATAAATTGTACTTTTTCTTATGCATAGTCCAACTTATACAAAACCGAAGAAGAAAGGAAAGCGAGTATTAGCAAAAGAAGAAGCAGAAAGGAAGGGTTTAATTGGTCGAGTGAAAAAACAAAAATTAGAAATGGCTGCTGTCCAAAGACAGACACATAAGCAACTAAAACAAAGGCAAGGGGAATCCAGAAAAAGTGGTCGGCAAGAATATGATTTATGGTCTGGTAAGTTACAATAAAATTACTATAAAAAATTCAAAAATATTTGAAAACAGTACAATAAACATTCATGATTATAACAATTACCATAATAATTACTATCTATAGTAACATATAATATAGTGTAAAGTTGTTTTTTTATACTGTACAATTGAATTTAGTCTTTTTGTATCCTGTGAACTTTCAAGAATATCCTTAACTTATATTTTCAATGTTTGTAAATATAAGTCACTTAGGCATGCAGAATTTTATTCCAATTAAATCAATCTTCATGCAGATTTTCAAGTAAAAATGTTTTTGTTTTTCATTGTTTTTTCATTTGATTAAATTGAAATAATGTTAAGCTTGACACTTGTACAACAGTCGTAATATGACAACTCCAACTCCGCTCCCTGCGAGCGCTGAATGATGCTGTCTGGTAACTGTCGGTGGCAGTCTGAAGTTTTTGTCATTAAAAACGATCCATTGTGCACATGTCGTGACCTTGTGTTCTCCATAGCATCGCATCGGCTAACGACCCTCGGGTGTAAGCATTGAGTGGCAGCTTTAATTTATAGCAGTACTTGGTGGCCATGAGAGCAGTTTATATCAATTGTCTGGACTGTTTGCAGCATTGTGATCCAGTTGAAGAATACAGAATGATAAATTTGCTGGAGATCGTTTAGTTTCCAGAAGACATGAATGTGGGAGGCTATGTCAATTTCAGGGAGATCCCTGCGATTTCTGGGAGACATGGTCCCCCTGTTACGTTGTAAATCAGAGTGTTTGTAAATGGGAGGTTGTATTGTATGGTAGCTATCACTCTATAAGCTTAAGCACCTCAGAGTGTCTAACATAGATGCTTAATTGTTTATCATAGGTAAAGAAGTAGACAATGTGAAATCGCCTGATGATGGTGGCCATTATTTGACCATTACAAAACAGAAACGTGTGAAGGTGAGTAGTACTAACAATGCAAACAATTGTAAATTTAGCATTTACTGTAATTAATAATTCTGAGATACATTGTGTATGGTACACAGGGTCATTATACTATATTATTCTTTATACAAAATTACATTTAAATCTCAACAAAATTTCAAATCAACATAAAAAATGTATCGGCATTTAAAGAGAGTAAGAATCAATATTCAAAGTGGCAGTGTTAAAATTACAAGTTCTAATTATTAAAGGGAAAAAATTATGTTTAAAATGCCGTGCAAGATTAAATATTGAAAAGGGATATTAAAATGTACAGGGAGAGTTCCACATTTTCCAGTCAAAAATGTATTAAATATAAATTGTTATTTTCTGTCATAAATCTTAATATAAAGGAGAATCTTAATCTTTACATCGAAACACCTACAATGCCCGACCCAATCTGCTCTTCCCTTTTATCCTGTTGGGTTCAAGGCGACCCCATGTGGAGTTGAATTGCTTGGTGGTGAAATACTTGCTTTCCATGCCCAGGGTCCTGGGATCAATTCCTGTAACAATAACAGGATTTTTTCTCATGACCAACTCCACTCCCTAACCCTCATAATGAGACTTTATCTATGTAGAGCATCTTGTGTGTATGTTCGCTTGTGATGGGATTGCCACTTTGAAGAGTGATTAAGTTCACTGCTGACATATCCCAGTTGGTCCATTTTTGTACACCTGGGTACAACCCTGATTTCCAAGATGGTCATGTACAGAAGGAATAATTGTTAAGAGAATGTGTTAAAATGGACATAAGATAAGGATGGTTAATTATCTAGTTAAGTTATTGAATGAATTGCAAGATATTACATAAATGAATATTCCAAACGATTGTTGATTTCAGTGTCGTCGTCAGCACCTTAGCAAGACACCTGTCCCAGCTGTTGAGGTGCTTCCAAGTGGTGCGTCTTACAACCCTTCATATGAGGATCATCAGGTTATCATTCGTTTTTATTCTTCAGTTGTAATAAACATTTGTTACCGAGTTCGTAGTTGATAGTGATGTCAGGGTTAGGCAATTGTGTAATTTTGGCTATACCTGTAGGTTACTACGTCAATGATATCATAACCCCATGTAAAAATCAAATGCAGAACTAAAGTCCTATTCCAGTGAAAACTCAAGTCATTAATATATTTTTGTTATTTTATAACCCATTTAGTGAGAGGTGGTGTATCTACACACCTAGCCTATACCCATGAATGAGTTTTTGGTTACTGATATCGTGCAATTTTATAAAATGTCAATAGGCAGGCTAACAAAAATAATAACAAATACATTTACGTCCTCAAATCTTTAGACAACCTTTTCCCTACAGTATAGCATATTATCAAGAATGCTTTAGCCACAAATGATGATAATGATAAGTTCGTATTCGTTATTTTTTTTGTAAGGTTGCAAAATCTCCCTACAGTAATATTGTCAATTGTAATTGTAACCATGTTTTTTTCTTTATTATTTAAGGACCTGTTGAAAGATGCATTAGTGGAAGCTGTGGCATGCGAGAAGAAGGAAGCCAAAGTAAACAGATGGCATTCGTTTTCCACAGTAGATGCTTATGATCAGCAGGTAACCAGAACAACTGCATCCAATTTCAGATTGGTACATTTTTGGGCTGGGCTGGCGCCTTTGAAACCCATAAATTGTCATATATTTCATGGGCTTCGCCCGCTGGATCACTTAAAACATTTTGAGCGATGCCTGACCATGCCCAATTTGCTCTCGTTGGGGACCTCAAACTGGCGCCACCCCTGTTTTTTCACCTGCCCCTCTAAATATTTTTCATAAGGGAAATGTTTTAGGCCTTATTCATTACTGTTACATGCATATTTGCTAGTCATGCATTATCACAGTTAAAATATCTTGTATTTAAGTTTTTAATTGGTTTTATTTCATTTTTTAAAGAAAAATTGGTTAAGTGAAATGTCTGAAGGTCTGTTCAACGAAGAAGAGAAACAGCCAATTGCTATAAAAGAGAGTGTTAAGGAGGATGATACTGCTGGTAAAACAGGAACAAGAAAAACCAGGCTTCAAAGACAAAAAGAAGCCAAAATAAAAGAAATGGTAATGATATATTTAATGTATAATAGTATGGACAAAAGTAATTGTTAATATATTGCCCAAGCACAGTACCAATATTTTATTTACTAGGCTTAAAGTTTTACGGTTAACTGTCATTTTGGCTGGTAAAATGGTAACAATATAGAAACATCCATATCTGTCAATTGATTTTGTATATGGAAAGCCAAAAGAGCAACATTAAGAATCTGGTTTTATTATACAGAATGCCAAAAGGGCAACTTTCAAAAAGAAGTCTTGTGGCTATTTTACGAAATTAATCGCGACGTTCACATACTAGAGTGGAGTGTACCCTCTAGTAAAAATACATAAATGAAGCTTAAAAAGGGCTGTGTTTACACATCATTCTAGTATTCTGATTGAGCTCCTTTTCCTAAAAAATGGTTCTTCTTGGTAACATTTATTTTTTTTGCTGAATTAATTATTTAATAAAATATTGTAAGACTCTTCTCATATACAGTAATGGAACTGTTTATTTTATGAATGCATTTACATGACTAGGGAGTGTAGGGCGTTGCCAATTAGTTGCAAATATAACCTAAAGTAGAAGTAGTATTCTGGGCACTATCAACCATGATAGCTCAGAAGCTCATGGGTTTTATTTATTTATTCAGGTATAAAACACATTACAAAAACCAGAACAAGGCTGCTTTTTAAACCAGATATTCTATGCATGTTACAGTTTATATACTGTAAAAGTGTACTGGTGGTAATTATACTACTCTGCCAGTTATAGGGGAACCCTGGATATATAATAGTGGAATATATTTAATAATCATCATTTTATTTACAGGAAAACAAAATACAAAAAGGGAAAGACAAGAATATTAAGATGCATCAAGTGTATAGATTGAAAGCTCTAAAAAATGAAATCAAAGAGGAGGAGGACCTTATGAAAAAGAAAAGGGAGAAGAAATTGGCAGTGAAGAAACAACTTTCCAAAAAGACCAAACAAATCGGGCCCCACAAGTATCCTTTTAATTTTAATCAAGTTGGTATATTTAAGGAATAATTTTTGATGTAGTAAAATGTATATATGTAAAGGCCAACTCAGACAGCATAAATATGAACAACTACGGGGCCAGCATTACACGACACCAATTCCGTACCATCAAGTTTTGTTTTACACAAATTTCTTGTACAAACACACACACACGACTTAGGATTATTATGCTTTATAGTAATACAGACTATGGCAATCCTATCATGTGTTTGTAATCGGTAAACAGATTGATAAAATGGTTTCATTTTCTTAATGGAAGATTTCATGTCGGCAGGCAGAGGGTTCACAAAACAGGGTATAAAAATCATCTGCCTTAATGCTGCTTGTATTATGAAAGTGTCATTAAATTACTGTACACCGACTGGCATATTACCTTCTGCTGTGCAAAAGATATTGTTGTAAAAGTGTATCACATCCTTAATGTACACTGTGTAGATATGAAGCTGTACCAATCTCTTACAAGTTGAGTGATGAACTTGTTGGGAGCTTACGGGAACTGAAGGTTGGTCCATTTTTTGAATAGGGACATTAAGCCATTAATTTGGTAGTTTGTTTTTTAGCCTGTCACTATGGGTATTTTTACATTCAGTGCACTATCAACAATTTTATGGTACACATGTATATTTAATTATGTAAATGTTAAGTATTTCATCTCAGATTTTGTTATTGTTCTTTATAGCCTGAAGGAGACATGCTTAAGGAATGCTACAAGGACTATGAAAGACGAAATATGGTAGAACCGAGAGTTTGGAAGAGGTAATTTGCTTTATTTTGCTTTAGGCACTAGGGCCAAGGATATGCCAGTGAACTTCATCATTCTTCAAAGTGGCAATTCCATCACAAGACAATGAGCTGTATGGATCAGTACACCAGGGTAACCCTGTACTAGGTTCTTTAAAGTACACATGAGCCAATTATGTAAACTGGGCCTATGGTTTATAGTCCTTATCCGAAAAGATTTATTCCACCTGCAGAACCAGTGCCCCTACCTTACCTGCTCAGCCATTTGTAACATTTGTTACATATGTAACTTATAACTGCATTATCAAAACAACCTTCTTTTACCTTGCTTTCTTTTTCTTACAGAGGAACAAAACCAAATTTGAAGACGGTCGAAAAAAGGAGTCACAGAGAGGCTATAGCATAACATTATTTTTAGTCTGTTTTTACAGTTTTATTCACATGAAAACAAGTGTATTAAATAGCAAAAGCTAAACCGTCAATCACATTCTAAGAGTGCAGTTAATTAGCCAATTGTTTTTATTATTCAAATAACTTAATTACCGATTATTACATCTAGCGCTGACCCATTTACTCGCTTTGAATTCACGAAAATAAAAAAAATATGGAGCATATCACTAGATTTATGTCTTGTTTATTTTGTGATTTGGAAGACTGTCTAGGATTTCCGAATACCATACTCTTGTGTCGCGCACGCACGTACACATGTGGAAAATGCACATTTGTAATTAAACTATACAACTAAGATATAAACAATCCGTTACATTGCTCCTATAAATAAAATCTGAATATATCAAGGTATGAAGGCAACAAACCTTAACCCTGATATCATGCAAACGCAATGAGTCCATGTAGAATAATTTAAATACAGCCACCAATATGATTCAAAAAGTCCACCGAACTCAGCACCTAGTTCTGATACATTTTGTTAAAGCCTTGCGCTGCAAAATACCGATTTACCATGATTTTGTTAGTTGCTAGAATACTTTCTGATATTTTTTGAATGCAAGATATAAAAACAGCAAGCATTCTACTACTTGGCTTAAATAATTTCTTAGACTATAAGACAAGGTTGGGTGAAAACTTGAGGTCCCAATTACTCTTAAAAACTCTCTCACTCCCATCTATGTTTTAATAGTTCATTCTTTCTTTACACATATACTAATTGTTTCCCCTGGAAGAAAAAACAAATATAAAATCTTGGAAACGAAGAAACACCTTTCACCATCGCTTCTACAAGAATGATTTCAGTAGGAAATTTTATTTACCTTGAACTGGCCCCAATTTTTTCACCATCTACTTACTTGTTTTATATATTAAGTACACACACACGCACACATTTATCATTGGGTTGTCTATTAACTCCACTCTTATACTGTATATAGTTTATATATCTTTTATTCTTTGACATGATTTTTAGTTAGTGCTAATTTTTGTTCTTAATTGCCATTTCTAAGTATTCATTTCAAATTCACTTAATCACCAGTTTTGACCAAACATTAAAATCCATTTACAAACAACTTGAATTGTAACAATTTTTTCTAGAGATGAAGCTGCAAAATTAGTTCAGTTTGAAAAACAAGTTGTAGAGGAGAAAACCAGCATCTAGTAGCAGAAATTGGTTTAATACAGTATGTGGAAATAAGCAGTTGATTATGTTAATGATGATGATCGCAGTGTCTCAACACTGGTTAGGCCTACATCAAAGCAAAGTGCATACTATCTATATTTGTCAACAGGTCTACTGGCATGTTTTCATATTTAAAGGCAGATGTACACAATAATTGCTTTGACAACAGATGTCAGATTAGTTGGAGGTCTTGTCCTCACTTTCCCAGCCCGAGCCTGCTGAGCCTTGGTCCGGCTCCACAAAACTTGTTCTCTGAGGAGTGGGCGGGGAGCTGGAGCTGTTATTTGAACCTAAGAAGATGGAAGAAAGGTGGAGAATGAACATGGCAAGCAACAATGTACACAAAGTGAAATGCATTGAAGCAAATAATATATACAGTATGATCAGACTGAAAAGCTACCTGTAGATTTGTGTTTCAGTGGTGGCGCAAGTGTAGAGGATGAGGACCAGGGCCACCCCCCCCCCCCCAACCTTCTCACCTAACCAGAAAGAACGATTTTCGGGGATTAAAACAAACAAATTTACAGAATGTGAAACTTCAAAATTGATTGAATAAGCCATTTTAATTTATAAATTTTGAAGGTTATTTGGGGTCTCACCCCTGGACCACGCCTAAGGGCTTCTGGAATTCGCCTAGCCCCCACCCAATTATGTTCCCGTCAGGCATCTTGAATTCCCCATTGGGCAAATCCTGGCACCACAACAGCTGTGTTTTGAGCATTTTGATAATGAGGCTTGCAAGAAAGTGAATGCCATAGATAGTTGTACAATGTTGATGAAATGTATTATTAATGTTATACCGTAAAACCTCAAAAAGAAACCCAATGTGTTTAATCTTGAGGAGAAGCCCATCTCTAAATTGAAGCCACCGCCCCACCCCCTCTCCACTTTAATTAGCAAAAGTAGTATTGAAAAGAAGCCCACCTCGTAAGTCATCATTAAAAAAATGATTTTCTTTATTTTTTAACAGGTCTGCAGGAGCCCTATTGTGATAGTAGTAATTCACAAAATTTACAGCATTAACTTTAAAAAGAAGCTCCCTCTTTATTTTGCAAAAGTAGCCTCGACAAGAAGCCCATCGAAATGTCGCTAAAAAAGGGCTTCCATTCAAGTTTTACGGTATGTAGGCATGTATGCGGGAATATACATTGTATATATCGAGATATGCATGTACTACAGTATTGCTTATGTAATATCTAAAAGCAGTTAATATAGTATGGTCCACTATAGGCATATTGCACACTATAAACAAAATTTAAAAAATAAATAAAATAAGTGTTTTTTGCAGTCATATATTATTAATATGCATACCTGTATAAATTTTACCAGAGGTTAGCATAATTATCAGAGTAAAAATGTTTCAATGGAAACAATAATATGCATTGAAGTGCATAATTGGAATACAAATACAGTATTTAAAAACTAAAGGCTTATTTATACATGATTCGATATAATTTTAAAATTCTTATATAGTTATATTTCAAGGTAAAACTCTTGGGCAAGAGGCTATGCTATTAGGAATGTCTATGATATATATATCAAACATGGAGAACACTCACTTAGTTCTAAATTTAGACTGCCTCAGTTTTGGCAAGTCTCCACAAATCGTGACAGTCTCCTAGAAATCAAGACAACCACCCGCACTCCAGAAAATAAACCGATCTCAAGCAAATTCATGATATTTGCAAATTTTTACTAATTTATTATCAATTGTCTCATGCAGGTCAGTGCCGATGCATATCACCATTGGCAGCAAAATATAATTAGATGCAATAGCGCCGGGGAAACCGGGGCAAGTACCCCGGGATAACTAGCTAAATATAATAAAATAATATAAATAAATACAAGTTATTAAACATATACATTTCTCCAGTATCATTCATGTGTTTTTCCCACGAAAATTGTAAATAAAGTTGACCGTTTATTGATGAAAGCTGGTATTTAATTGCTTTTAATTCTTTTTTATGAATATTTTCATGACTTCTACTACTCTAGAATCTATGTTTACAATTTATTAAATAGTAAATTCTTTACGTTATTTAATTAATATATATAAAAGGCTTGAAGTTATAAAATACGCAAAGACCTGATAGAGGTTTGATTGTCAAAAAAATAGTGAATTAATATATTAAACCAGTGGCGGATTTAAAGGCAGGCCCCTCACCAACCCCCTAAATTTTGCAAAATGTAAAAAAAATGTTGAAAAAAAAAATATACTTCAATTTAAGTCTAAGAGTGCAATTTCCGGCCGTCCCAAGGTGCTATAATCATAAATTTACTTACCTCAGCCCCAACCATGGTGGGGCTGAGGTAGATAGACCGCCTATCCCTGAATGTCCCTTCTCGGGTCCCCTCTATTTAAAATTCCTGGATCTGCCACTGTATTTAATACATGTTATGAATCCTTTCAGTATGTTTGGATAAAAGGGAGGATAGGTCAGGCTTTTTATATTTCTATACTTCATTTTTCATAACCTGGTGTAGGCACTCTATAATCATTTAAATTGTCCTCTAATCCGTTTATAGGCCGTAGCTTCCGGGGAGGGGGAACCAGGGATCTGCCCCTCCATCCTGCTGGGGCCCAGGTGGTCCCAAACCCCCAACCAATGAGCCCTGGCAGCGAAGATGCCCCGGGGCCCGCGGCCACTCTCGGCGGCCCTGATTAGATGTGTTAAGAGAGCTTATGTAATAACTACATCTCATGAAAATGGCTTCTTACATCTTGGGACCCCTGGTTTTAGGTTACATAAAATTTCCAATTATCAATTTTTATAATAGCCAAATTTAACTTAAAATGTTGCACTATAAACATTTACAATATCATTTGATGACTTTTTTTACAATTTACAATGATACTTACAAACACAAAAAAGATTTAAATTTTGATGTCCTTTTGGCAAACATACTTCATTGCCACCTCTTCTCTATAATTTGGATTATTACAGACAACATTACATGACCATTAGTGGAATACTCTTGGTTAGTAGTTTGATGCACTACCAGACGATATTCCACTACTCGTATCATCCTTACCTAAAGACAGCCTATGACTTGATGTAAATGTAAAGTCTTCTCCGAATAAACTCATATCGGACCTCGGCAGGAAGCCTTCCGGCGAATGCTGCATATCCATCTTGGGACTAGTAGACGGCTCGCTACCATTCACGTTGTTAGCGTCTGTTCGTCCACCTATCTGAATGGTCGTGTGCGGTCTCTGTCGCACAATTGGTTTACTAGCAGTTGCTGGTGGCAAGCCTGCCGGTTGGAACATACTTTTCACTCTCTCCATCCCTGGTGGTGCATCCTCTTGTGGTTTGTTTATCTGATACAAAAGGAGAAACATTCAAATATTTGAATACTACTTGCCTTCTAAAGCCAGATACTGCAACGAATCCAACCCCGCCCCCTGTAAGAGCTAGATGACGTGAAGCCGTCTGCTGATTGTCGATGGCGGTCTGAAAGGATCGTCGTGTGAGACGATCAGTTCAACGCGCATCGTCAACCGTAAGGAGTCCTCCGCTTTAAAAGGCTTTTCAATAAAATTCACATGATTTTATCACCTTCAGATGCAATGTTAACCATTTCAGACAAAATATGTATATGTTAACAGTATTTCTATCAGTTTGCATAGCCAATTTAGTGTACAGGCTACCATTTCACCAGTAAATACTGCACTCTTGTGACTGACTAAATGAGCATAATTAACTATACCCTGGTAGTAAACAGGCAGTTTATTGAATGCCGTGTGTTTAGCCTAAAATATAGATCCCACCAGTACCCTTAATAATCAATACTCAAATCCTACAAAAAAGCGGATGACCATCATTTCTCTTTTTTTGCTATCTCCATCATTATCACAGTAGTACACCAGAACATCATCATCCTCACCCTCATTTTCATCAATCCGCTCCCACCATCATGTCATCTTTATTATCAAATTAACTATCACCCGGCATGGCCAAAGCATTTATCTTTACATATCACTGTCATCACCATCACTTTGATAGGCTATAAAAACCTGGATGAGTGAACTAACCGGTAAATCTTTGAGTATCTGCAGGCCGTCTCCTGGACCCATGTGAGCCAAGTGATTGAAATTGGATGGACCAGATATCATCGACTTCTTATTAATTGTCCTGCAGAAATAAAAATATTATTTAAGTGATAGAGTGAAGAACTACAATAATTATTCTAAAAGACACATTGCTGAAGACACTCTTCATTAAAGCATATTTTGTTGAAATGACATAATTACTAAAATAAGGAATTAAAAATACTTGCCTCTTCATTTCATCTTTACTCTTAAATGATATTTTTCTGCGATCTTTTGAGGTTTGTTTCTCTGGTAATTCAAGGCCCTTGTCATCTACAGAAATTAAATATAAAAAATAATGTGGTAAAGTTGAAGAGAGTAAAATACAAGTAATCACATCATGAGGCATAAGTAATGCTAAGTGTGATGATGTCACTCACCAGAGTTCTTGTTCTTAAGGTATACAAGTCTCGGCTGATGCAGATCAGTAACAAAACTCAAGTTTAACCTTCCATCACGGCTAAGGACTCGTGTCTGATAAAATAAAAAATTAAATATAGTTTTTTTATCCAGTTTTCAGCCTGACAAGTCGCACCTCCATACCGCCAACTTAGCAGTGCACGGTAGTAGAGGCGCACGCTTATCCTTGGTGAAAGCCACCAGAGCCCAGCATACTGATGCCGAGATACACTACCTGCTTGTACGTCCCATGGCAAAACAACGTAACTTCTTTTATATTTTTGCTAAATTACGTTGCTTTACCTTGGAAGGGCAGTGGTAGTGATGGCCATGCGACCTCAAGATCAGGGGTGTACCTTCCTCCTTTCCTTGTGCCTGTTCAATTGAATTTCAGTTTCTTGTGGCAAAAAAGCGCATTGTGGTGGTTTTTATTGTGGAATGCGCTACAAAAATACATGACCATGACCAAGTTATATATCTTTTGGGATATGCATCCTATTCGGAAATACTATGGTATAAATGTTTATAGATAAAATAGTTATATAATTGTAACAAAAAAGGAAATGAAAAAGCAATAATAATACAGAAATAGGTTTAAAAAAAAATATAAATGTAGCAGATATAGTACTAAATTAATAACACTTACAACACCCCCTTTCCTAATAATGCTTACCCCCTTAATAGGTATTGTCTGGATCCACTGCATCTCCTGAATGTCAAACACGTCAACAGAAGTCTCACTATACACTATTAGATATGGCTCAGCATAACCTAATAAATTAATGCACGGGGTACACAAATGTAATCATGTAAACTATCAAATTTCATAAATATTTTAAAATGTATATATCTTTGATATATTCAGGCAGTGACAGTGCCAAAATTTGTCCGATAGGAGCATAGGTTTAAGGGCCCGTAACAGCCCAGAACCCCCTCTGACAATTTTGAGATTTGGAAGGCTAAATTTAAAGAGGTTCACATTCTGTAAAAATGATTTTTTTTCCCCTGATAAATTGTTGGGTGGGGGGAGTGGGAATTTTTGCACTGAAAATGAAAGGGATATTGATCCTAAATTAATCGTCTTGAAAAGGCTCCCCTAGGTGCCTGTTGAATATTCAACAAAATCTCATTTATGCATTCATATTACAACATTTTAAAATGAAAACAAAATTAGTCAGACAATTAATGAACCAAGCAAAACAAGCAGCACCTTCTTTTGACACAAATTTATTTGCCACACAAGCTAGTTTTTTTGTTTAATTTGTCAACATAATTTCAAGGGATTCAAAAAATCAATATTTTCAAATAGATATTTAAAAATTGTGTATAAAAAAATCAATCCCTCAAATTATGTGTTGTTGAACCAAATTAGATAATTTTTAAAAGCAATGAGACCAGAAAACTTACAAACTGCAGTTGGAGGTGATGGCCACATCAGCTCCCGATGCCTTGACCTTTTACCATTGTAATCAACATACACGCCAACAGCTAAAAACCGAAATGAATACGCGTTTTAAAAAAGTTTGAACAACAAAACTAATTATTGTATTTTTTTTTTTTTTTTTTTAAGATGGAACCTTAGAACTTTTATTTACAAACATAACGTATTATTAATTTCCACAACTTAATAGTAACTAATTATGAATAAATAATAATACTAATTAATAACCAAATAATTTTATCATGCCAATTTCAAAAATAATAGATGCATTTGACTCAATTTTAAAACCTGGAAAAAAGCAGAGGAAAGACAAGGGGCACAGAGTCTTTTTAAATTACGTCAAAAATAACATTACATAAATCTAATATATATATTAGTCTTTAATATTCTTATAATTTTTTTATGAGAATGAGTTATTTTCTATTATTTTGTATTTTATTACAATTGGAAATGTTTTGAATTCCATATTCTGAACCAAAAATTATCGGAGAACATCATCCAAGTGTTTGTTTTTTTGAACTACCCAGTCAGAGTCCAGGAAAACACCCCATGTGACCCCGATTTTTTTCCCATATGTTCACACTTTCCAATTCAGGATTTTGACAAGCGCTCTCACACGGACGTGCTCCTAGCTATCAGTGGGTGTTCAAAGCACATGAATAACATAGTATCTTGGGCTGGCATATTATCTATTAAAAATAAATACTTTAAAACTTCATCAAACTACTTTAAATAAAACTTACTCATAAAACACAGAAGGTATTCCTTTGAATTGAGGTCAACGACCGCTAATGAGTCCAGAGGAGACGTTGTAATGAAGGCTAAGGTAGGATCCTCTGGGTTTACCAAAGCTAAAAATAGAAAATATTTTTAAGAGTTCAAATTCATATCAGTAAATGCATAATTAACTAATTCTATAATTCTATTTAATAATGACTACAATGTAGTTTTTAATGTACCTTATGATAATTTTAATAATCAGATATTATTCTCCTGAAGACGACCGAAGCAACTCAACCGGAATGTCGAGACATTCTCAACCAACACAGTTCTATTCTATGTGGTGTACCGCAAGCATTTATATAATTTTAATAGTTATGTAATTTTCTCAATAATATTTCACTTTTTATTAAATTATTGTTCAGCTATTTTAATGTAATTATTCAAACAATTTACATATTGTGCAGTGGTCTCCTTTTTGGTTTTGTAATTTTCCTTATTTGTATTGTTAGTTAATCCTCTTATAAACCTAATTCAGCTTTTTGGCTGCCATGTGTTATGTTTTCATTAATATTGATTGAATAAATAACATTATATATGTAATATTTTCCTGTAACTTATTAGGACAAATATGAACCAAGGCTATAAACATTCCTGCTACATAAAATAGAATTTCTCTTACTTACATTGCAAGTGTGTTCCTTCATTCTGTATTGTATAGAGACCAAAACCAGACGAATACCCAACACACAGTCTACCTCCAAACACTTCCATACACTGGACTGGGATTTGCAATGCAATGTCTTTGATCTTTCTATGTCGTACACGTGTACGATTAAGTTCATATACATAAACATGCCGACGGGTGGCAATACATAGGCATGTGGTGGAGCCTTGACGAATCCTGCCCGTGGTGAACATAGTACAACCCCTAGGCTCCTCAACTTTGATACTACTGACATCCTGATCCAGGGCTGCTATTGGAAACAGACGAAGATGGCGCCCCTTACCTGCATTAATAGCAAAAATAGTAATCTAATAAAAATGTAGAAAATACATATCATTTTCTTTCTCCCTGACGAACTGTGGTTTTTTTCTTCTTTTTTGCGGGAAAATGGGGGGGGGGGGTGCTGCAAGAAAATTATCTTAGGTAAAATTCCCCTTTCCCACAAGCTCACTGGATTGTGTTGGTTTACTTTACCTGATATGACAATAACAAGCTGGTCTTCTTTTAAAACTTGAACTTGATAAACTCGTTTACTGTCTGCTCTTACCACATAGCCTGTTGAGATTTCTACTGTATACAATCCATCGTCTGTTCCCATTACAAATTTATTTCCATCTACATAAAAAAAAATTGTAAAATTAATAATAAATTATTCAAAATAAATACAATTTATAAAAACGTTTTAAGCTAATGAGGCAAGAACTATTGTGCTATTATTGTTATCATTTTCTATCAACAGCCACATTGGTGATGATCAAAACTCAACCAAACTCAACTAGCACTTATTTCAATACACTAATATGCATTGAAATGTTAAAACGTAGTGGCAAAACTGCAGCATGTGCCCCACCCCAGGGGCCCCTAAACTGGATCCGCCCCTGCTTCAAGTGGTTCACACAAATATATATATATTAATGTTCATTTGACTTACCTACAATATCAGCACATTGAGTAATCTTTACAAGAGGTAAAGAGCTGTCGTAAATTTCCTTAGCTTCGAACACAGACAAATCAGGCAGTTTATTCTTGCGCAGTATACGACCTAATTCTGATAATGCCTGAACCCATTTATGTTTGTCGCCCTCTGTGTCTGCCAGGAGCAGTAGCTGTGCCTGCAGTCTTGGGGGATTCAGTTGCGATGCCGACACCTGAATGGCAAATTCATGCATTCATTTAAAATGAATTGAAATATTCCCGACAAGTGTTGCGGTGTCAAGTATTTTTTAAAACCAGATCTTGACGTGTTATGTTAATATTTGTTTTTTATACATTTCAATTTCCTTTTTTCAAATTTTCTACTACTAGTTACACGTAAATGATGCTTATCAATATACTACCTTCTCCCCTCCTCCCAACCTTTGTGAATTTTAAAATAATTTTTTCCTTAAAATTGACCAGTTAGGAGGAGAGGTAAAGGTAACAAAATTTACAAGCAAAATTTTCAGATATCTGATAGTCAGTAAATTATATTATGCCAATTTCATTACCATTTGTCTTTTTCAAGTGTTAAATTAATAAAATTACCCAAGAGTTGTATCATCTCCCATGTACATAAATAATACTATACTACTGTATTAAGATTGGTTGCTGCAAACCATGTGACCATATGTTCACTTACTTTAAAGATACATGGTACATCTTTCCTATTGGCATGGATTACATCAGCAGCCAGAACTGAACTCACAGAAAATTCCTCATCCCTAAAGAAGATGAGAAAGAGCAAAGCTTCATAGAGAGAATTACATTTTCATTAAAAATATATAAGATTATTTATGTTTTTTAATAAATTCTCTTAAATTATTGCATTTTCTGAAATATGCTAAAATCAGCCCTGGTTTAAACAGTGTACATTTTTTTTTTAGTTAAAAATCCCAAATTAAACCAGGTACAAAAAGGATAACAATGAAACTCCACAGTTATTCAGTGCACAGACAGTGCCAACTACCAGTTTAGCCAACTGGGCTATGCTGCTCTTTGTTGGGATGCTTGCCTTCAAATTCCAAGGTTGAATTTCTGAGTTAAAAACCTAAGACAACAGAATTTTTTCTGATAACTACAAACAGCTCCATTTCGTAAGATGCGAGAAACTGTTTATAAAGTAACTGCGAAAGTGATTGCTGTTGGGTGTGAAGGAATTAAATACTGTATTAAATAAAATTAAAAACCTTCATCAGATAATTACCTCATATCAATTACATGTGCTATCTTGTTTGTAGGTGCAGCAAGACGCCCTTCCCCCATGTCAAATAAGAACAGTTTAAAGTCGCATACAACTGCATATTGTCGCATCCATCCCTTGCGCACACCCCCTGGTTTTGGTATTCCAACGAATCCTTCGTATGCTGTACCTATGCCACGATTTGGATCTATGCCAAGGGGCCTTTTGCTCTGAAATTCTGGCATCGGACATACACCTGGAGTCTTCTCAGCACACGATGAATGACATACGAACCTGCAGACTGCAGAAGGTGGGGGGGGGGGGTGAAGAAATATACACAATTATGGGGGGGGGGTGAGGAAATATACACAATTATACAATTAGAATTAGACAAGTAGATATATACAATTACAATTTCCTAATGGTCAATCTCCCTACAATTAAAGACCACTTCTGGAACCAGGGTTTTCATGGTTTTTAGCAGCATTGGTCTCTAATTAGAACAATAAAGATAGAAGAAATTTGCTAATTTGGGACCACAAAAAAGTAGTCTATAATTGGAGATGGTCTTTAATTGGAGGGGTCTTTAATTAGAGGGAGACCTGTATTCAATCTATCTATACAGTCAATATTTCTTGATGACAATAGGTCAAATTTAAATATAAAATAAATTATTCATTAAGGCATTTCAATCACTAAACAAGAATAATCAATAAATAAAAATTAAATATGGGCAAAGACAAATTAAAACATCATGATAAAAAAACATGGCTCTCAGTCTTGTTTATCCTACCCTAGGAATTCAGATTTATTCAGAAGAATTATTTACTACTACTAGTGAGTCGAATGGCCGTAACATACAGCCGTAACATAGGCGCTGGTTCCAACGGCACGCTCGCCTATAGTTTTGGTGCTGAAAAAAGTCTTCTCGGATGAGGACTCGAAACCATAGGTCCAGTGTACACAATTTGGCTTGTGCACATTACACAACCCAGTATGGAATGGATTTATTCAGTGTAAACATCAAGGATAGCCCACGAAAGTCTAGAAGAAGACTTATTTCCAGTGGGGTCCTTCTGGTGGTGATTGAACAGTACACCGGGAGACAATCCCCAACTCTTTTCCGAAGAGTGTACTGCGTTCTTTAACGTGCACATGGGCCAGAAATGCACACTTGTATTTCAGCCCTCTAGGTGAAACACAAGGAGAGGCAGCGATGGGAATTGAACCGGGGACCTAGAGATCTCCACGGTTCAGCGCACACACAGTGGCTACCACCAGATTAGCCGACTGAGCTAAGCTGCTCTCTTAGTACATCTTTCAAGACAAGAAAGGGGTTACATGGTGTACTGGTTCATACAGCCCCGGTTATGGACAGATGAGATATATCTGGTACTGGTTTACAGGGTAGCTCAGACATGAGGAGACCCTTAGGTGAGAAGAAAACCTAGCCTAGCCTGGCCTAGCCTAGCCCGGCCTGGCCACCAAACCTCAAGCTCTTTGAGACTCTGGTATAAAGCGCTATATAAATCAAACTACATCACATACTTCACTATGTAAATAATATATATATAAAATCATAACAATTTAAATACAAATAGAATATCATTTAAATAATTCAATTTTTTTTTTTTAAAGATTTATAAGTTAGTTGTATAAGCCTTACCATCACAAGATAATCCCTGCCTGTCTTGACCCAGCATGAGTGAGGTGCAGTGCATGCATTTTGTTGGTGTATGAAATGATTGAACCTTGAATGTATGTGCTTTGGGTTCAGGATGATGTGAAGAACTGGTTTTGCCATAAGGAGGTATACTTGTTTTCTGCAAGTAAACGATATTATAGCATATAAACACACAACACAAAAAGTCAAAATGGGTGAAAAAATCAGTGCTGTATCAGAATACCGTAGAGTGCAAAATCAATTGCCTTCAATTAAATTCAAACTTCCAAGGAAACATCTTAATGGCCCAATTGACATGTCGACAAGGACGCGAAGCCCCGCCCACAGTGACGAAAACAATGGCAGCTAGACTTACCGAGTTGGCGAAGATTTTCTTTGCTATCAACCTTCTTTAAGAAAGAGAATTCAGGGTAGGCGGTATGCAAATGAATCATATATTCATAGTGTTAATCTATTTCATGAAACATGGCGGGGAAATTGTTGTAAAAGTCTCTGTATTTCGGTCCCAAAGGAAGAGGGAAAAGCCGCATTCAGTCAACCTTGTTGTCGGCAAAGGCCAAGTCACTAAATCTGGGTGTCTATAACCAAGCATAGACATCTAGGCCTAGGTTCATGTATATTTTGCGTTTAAACCAACTGTCTAAGGAAATTAAAATCCCCGAGAGAAGGTTTTGATCACGTGACTAAATGACGCTCGCTGAATAGTCGGTTTATCTGTCAATCAAATCGCGTCGAGATGTTAATTGGTTAGGGTGCCTGCATACACAGCAGAAGATCCCAGCTTCAGATTCCAGTTGGGAAAATTTTTTTTCGCACTCGCAGAAACCTCTTCTTTACTATTTACAAACGAAACAGAAAAGGAATCTGACAAAGAAAAAAAAAATTGGCCTCCATAGGGACTTAAACTCAGGATCTTTAGCATGCATGGCGAACGTCATAACCACTTGATCACAAGGCATTTATTTTGGTGGTCCAAACACCAGTAGAATTTGAGTTCCTTACATATTTTAATGTGTTTGACGTCACAATTTTCATATGGCATTAATTTCGCAAGTGATTAGACTGCAAGAGATCTACAAGGTATGCCCTCTTCTGTGCATTAATTTCGGCTTGCTCGATCTCTAATGAGATACAGTACTTGTATATATATATTTTAAATCTATTATCTCCATACAACAGATAGGAATACAAGAGTACAAAAATTACACAGCTTACAAAAGTCAAAAAGTCAAGATAAATAGATAAATACTTACTGGAAGTCTTTCATGGTCCTTACTATCATCATTCTCTAAATCTTCATGTGTTTCTGGTATTGCTTTGAAATCATCCCCATCAATCTAAAGAAAAATTGGAAATAAAGTAATCAAATGTATTCTTGAATAATAATCTTAGAATATAGAATAAATTATAACACTCAGAAACATTGAAAATAATGTTGTATAGCCGATTTATTCATGCAAACATATGCTTTTCTGAGAGTGGAACACAACTCATCGTGCATTCAGACACAAGCTTATACAAGCAATATTCAAAGAATTTCTGACTGTACTACAAGAATGTCTGTTACCTCAGTGGTTACGTTTGTTGTGTCGTCACTAAATATTGACGTATTTTCTCTCAAGAAATTCCTGAAGTATTGAGCGCCCTCAGAGCCTAGGTTTAAGAAGAGCAAGAAGATGAAGAATACATCGTGCAAACGTCAACAGCGTGTTCGTGCATATCCGTACAAATTACAATGTGTTCTCTTGTGTACAATACGTTTAGTCATCTGTTGATTATGTCTGTGTACCTACCGGTGGTATGTGTAATGTATGAGTACATGTGTAAATGTGTTGGTGCAAATGATGAATAATTGTGTATGATTGTGTAAATGTATGTGTAACATGCATTAAATGTATGTGAACATGTGTTTGTAAAAAATTTAAATTTTGTAAATGTATAAGTGTGTAAATGTATGTGTGTTTTTAGAATTGTGTAAATGTATGTGTGTGTGTTTGTACATATGTTTGTGATAAATTTAAATGCACATAGGCAAATGGGTGGGTAAATATGTGCAAATGTATATGTACATGTGTTTATACAAATGTATGTGTACATTTGCTTCATGTAAATTCATGTGCAATTAATGTATTAAATGTGAATGTTGGAAGCACATTTAATAGTATTTCTGCAATTCCATACATATTGCTACTTACTTTCTGACTGTTGGAGCTTAGACTCCAGGTCCTCAATCTTTAACTTAAGTTCTTCTATCTCACGCTTGTAATCATCATTCTCTTGTTGTGATTTCTGTAACTTACTGTAGATACAGAAATGATAAGGTAAAGTATTTGTTTATGAGCTGAGCATTAGGCCGAGAGGTAATATACTGAAGACCCTGGTAATAATAATCCCTGATAATAATAATATAACATTTATATAGCGCCAATTCCAAATTGAATGATCAAAAGCGCTGAGCGTGATTACCCTGGTCACTTGATGACATACAATGGCAAACCAGCACAAAACTAGTTCATTCGATGCCACAACATCCTCCCAGGTACCAATTTATACATCTGGGCAGAGAGAGACAAATGTAGATAAGTGCCTTGTCCAAGGACACAAGCGACTTGCACAGTGAGAGTTTCAAACCCCTGACCTCAAGGTTGGGAGTGCAACCTACAACCGATGCACTAACCCTTAACATGAGAGTTAACACTGCACCTTGTCTACTGCGGGTCCCGAGGAGCCAGCCAAAAATTCCAATTTCAAATATTTGAAAGGAAAATTTATTTATTTTCTGTATTTATTACATTAAATGTTCCAAAATATTATATATCACAGCATGTTGATACTACAGTATGTAATTAAGCAATTTACGACGAGAACATTATAGGCTATATCCTGATTACCTATGTGATCATCTTAATAATTATAAATGGATCCACAATTACTATTATATATATCTGTCTCTTATACACATCTAGATGTGTATAAGAGACAGCAACAATGCTGTGTGAAACAATGGCTGGATCTCGGTGGAGATACAAAAATGATAAGCAACAGCTAAAAAGTAAACGTAAGTAAACAGCCAGAAATAGAACCAGAGCTCTCGGACAACACTAGTCCTTCCTCAGTGGCGAGTGATATATATATATATATATATATAAATAAGTAATCAAAGACACTAGGTTACAAACTCAACATTTTATATAGAATCATTCAGCTACATTTTTCGTACATTATTAAAGGTTTACGTGAATTTATGATAGACAAGTATAAAAAGCAAAGGTGGTTGAATAGCCACATTAATCAGTAATTACAAGTATGAAAACGAGTTGTTAGCACTTTAATCAGCTGTAGTGTTGTTAAAGCTTGTGAAATATGTTATCACTTGTCATAAAAGCCCTACCAAACTATTCTTTTTTAAATGGCGACTCTATTGACTAATCTAAAGGAGAAACAATGAAGCACACCAAATAAATATTAAATGCAATGACTTTTAGTTGATAGCTTTATTCTACGCTTGACTTACTTTTCCACAAATGATTGAGCATATTTTACTTCTTTAAGTTCTTGAAAAGCTCCATTCTTAGCATTGATTTCGCTTTTCAATTGGGATTGCAAATTTAAAAGTTCCATCTTTTCCATCTTCTGGGATCGCCTTGTCTGCCAAGCCTTTTCCTATCATAAAAAATATTCAAAAACAGAATACTTGATAAAGAATAATAAGATAAGATTAATGTAAGTTCTTCATTTTTATGACATTATATACATTCGCTGCCATGGACGCGAGTTCACGTCTAACAGGGTTCACTCAGGCTGCAAGGACACAAGTTCACGTCCACACCTTCCCTAAACATACCACCACTGTATTGAACATAAACACACTAGGAGTGGTTGCAACAAAGATTTATGATGTTATAATACTTAATTTTCGAGAATTCTAGATCATATTCATGCTTTATAAGCAGGATAATCAACAATAAATATTAATTAACCATAGCATAACATTGTATTGAAATTTTGTTTAAAGTAAACCAAAATTTTTATTTGCTACATTTCAAACCGATGCCATTGGATCTTCATCAGTGCCCCAGGCACTCCAGGGTTCAGAAGACGGTCGTATATATGGGAGAGTTTCAATACCATACAAACGTAGAAACCAAATGAAGTTATTTGAACATAGGATAACAATTATAAATAATTTTAAAATTTAAAATTTCTTTTCCCTTTTACAGCTTTACATATCGATAAAAATAATAATTATCAATAATGACGACAATGACAATATTAAAAGATCACCGAGAATGGCGTACCCTCATTGGTCCAGAATCTTTCAGACCCTGCAACTCATCAGTCATCTTGGTGGCAAGTGATTGGAGATATCCTCGTGCATCCTTCTCATCACTTACCCTGGAAATAGAAAAGGAAACATGCTCGTCAACATCAGACAAAAAAAATTGCCAAGCACAGTTTAGATATCAGTGTTAGTTTAGGCCTAAATCTGAGGCTCATTGCCAATGATTATTCATCCCATGTATTTTGTAACTTTTTTTTTTTAAAGAACAGTATTTGAGAAATCACCCATTAAAGTTTACAATTTCCGACATTTCTCAGGCAGAGACCATCACCAAATCTTTAAAAAATCTTGTTTTGACATTGAAAATGGGGAAAATAACAAAATAGCACGATGTATAAATATATAAAGTTTAGTTTAGTGTAATAAAATAGATTTCACAAAATTTTGACATTCAAACATTTCTTTACTTTTCATTTTTATCTTTAACTCATGACCCATCGCATCAATGAATTTTTGTATTTACCATATATTCTCGCATATAAGACATAAAATAGCAAATTAATATCGATAAACAGGGTGTTGTCATATACACGCAAAACATAAACATTTTTTATTTTTAAATCATGTACTGAAATAAATCTACTAACCGTTAGTATGAATGAATGCAATTTTAAATGCAGGAAAATAAGATTTTAGGAATAATAATTATAAGATTAGCCCTACATCGGCACCGTTTTTAGCCAGCTATATGCAATATCAAGACCAAAAAGAGCAACAAAATGTATTAACTTGATGGTGAAACCAGGGGGTCATCTTATAAACCCAACACACAAAAATCATCCAAAAATCTTCTCAAACTTGGGGTCGTCTTATTTGCGGATTACATTACACGGGAGAGTACACTGTTCGACACCCGTATGGCTGAAAATGGATCGCATCCTACTTTATTTGTTGAATTAATGTTGTCATCTTGAAAACGTGTTAAAATATTTAGTTTGAAACAATTGCTTACCACTGGATAATTTCAGCAATCTGTGCTTCCCAGTGTGCAATTGAGTCTTTCTTATCTGACATGTCGCGAACTTCCTCTTCCAAGTTCTTATGTTCTCGCAAGAGCTTTTCTAGTTGCATTGATTTCTGTTTAAAAAAACACATTAAATTTTTCAATAAATTTAAGCATCTTAACTAGTTTTGCAAATTGATGAACATGATGTAGACAGTGTCACAGAAACGAGGCATAGGAAATGTGGCTAAAAATAATAAGAATATCATTTGCAAAATACTTTAAAAAGATACTTAGAAATGAATTGGGATATCATCGAATATATAGTAATGAGCAAAAATCCTGGAGGATTGCAAGCATCAGTACACTAATTATATGCAATGACTAAGATAATGATAACAACGTTTTGTTTATGTCTAGTATATAAAATATTCTGAAAATGTCATCACATCATGACCATATGTAGGCACATCAAGACCATATATGGGGATACAACAGTTTTATATCAAAGAAAAATTTGATAATTTAGACAGTGCTTTAACAGAAAAATATTATTCACCCTTTCAACTTCTGTGGCCAACTTCTGGTTTTCTTCCTTCAAAATGGACTTTTCTCGTTCATGTGTTCTCCTCAAATCTGAAATTATATCTTTCTGCTGATTAGTATTATACACAACATCACGCTCACTTCTTTCTTTCAGAGTCGCAACTTCTTTTTCTAGCACCTGTATCTGCTGTTCATTGTCCAAGATCTGGTCTTTGAGGTTCTGAAGAAAATAAAATATTAATTAGAAGGGGCCTTGTTAAAGGATTGAATGACATCTACAACAGGTCATACTTATAACCCTCGCATGGAAGTACTATCACATTATATCTTATATATAGTGCCTATAAAAGCTATAATTAAGTAAATTTAGAATCAGGGCCTGTAGATTCACATTCTCCTCTTTGGCATGCCTAGTTCTTTCATCTGCAAGTGCTTCCTCCGTAGGAGCCGGGCCGGTAGGGGGGAGGCTGATGTTTTTCGCCCACGAATTGGAACAGCTGTCTCCAGACAGCTAGACCATGTAGACAATATCCTGTAGGTACCAGATAGAGTTTACTTCCCCTCCGGCTGCGTACGGAGGATGAGCACGCCCATTCCAGCCTCCCCCGAAAAGAGGGAAGCCCTGTTTTCAGAGGTAAGAGACCTTCTAATGAAGGGTGCTGTGGTAAAAGTTTTCCCAACCACCAAAGACGAGGGGTTCCTTTCCACACAATAGTCAGTTTATTTCAAAGGGGTGTTCCGTTTTTAGGAACAATGGCAATTAGTCGGTTTATCCAGGTAAGTATTCACTAAATAGACGAGTAAATTTAGAATCAGGGCCTGTAGGTTCACCTTCTCCTCTTTGGCATGCCTGGTCCTTTCATCTGTAAGTGCTTCCTCGTGAGATTCTTTACATCTTTCAAGTTCAGCCTTTAAGTTGTCAGTCTCTTGTTGTCGTACAGCATCTACCCCTTGTATGCCTCCACTCTGCTGAAAATATATAATAAAATATGTATATTCATAATATTATCCATAATACCATAAATATGATATATATAATATATACAAATATTGAGTGTTTATAAGTGCAATGGGAAGAATATTTTCATGAGTTTAAAGAATATATCTCTATGATGAGTAACGAAATGGGGTTAATAACCAATGTCGCATGATATGAAATACACCAATTAAAATGAGAGGCATCTATGTAGGTGTGATTTAAAATTTATTATTATTTATCATTATTTATCTTTTTGTTTATGTTGTGTTTACGGTGCTATGATTTCCATTGATATTATTGCACTGGTAAAAGCATTGTTGCTCAAAATGACTAGTAAATTCAAAGGTGTATTGTTACCTTTAACTGACGATTTTCATCTTCCAATTGATTAGCATAAATATTACTCTGGTTTTTTAGCTTTTTTTCTTTATTCAGGTCAGTCTGCATCTCTTCAACTTGGATTTCAAGCTTTTAACAAAAGACATTTTGATTTAAATAGTATTCGATTTTAGGAAATTTGTTTAAAAATGGGTGGAAATTCTTTGAACTAGCTTAGAAAAATCAAACAACCTGTACCTCACATCTATTTTTAACATGAAGTTTAATTTGTTATTGAGAAACCTACACAGAGGGCAACAACGACGCAACAGAGGCTGAAAAAAAATTATATATTTTCTAATGATCCACTAAGAATGCGATGCAACTATGCGACAGAGCTGTGTCGCTCAGCATTTGCATTGTTTTTTCTATTTCTGAAAACAGTCATACAAAAAAAAAATATTCTGATGAAAATAAGTGATTTCAGTCATCTTTACTTGAACACATATATTGCAGAATAAACTGCATACAATACATGTGTGACGTGCACTATGTTAAAAAATTGCTAGGAACGTGAAGTCTTTGGCTATCCTTGGTGTGTTAACACCAAAAAAATCATACCACTACAAACCATCAGCATTATTACATACCTCTCGCCTCTTTTTCTCCGATTTGCGAAAGTCAAGGCGCAATTTCTCATTTTTTTGGGAACTGCTATCTAGTTCTTCTTCTTTGTCACGTAAACTTCGTGAGAGTTTCTGTTTTTGAGAACGAAGATCGGATAATCTGCAAATGAAATATAGAAATTTTTAATCACAAGTAAATCTACACACTATTGCCAATGGCATATCTAGAAGTGGCGTGGGGGAACACGCCCCCCTCTCAAGAAGATTGCGGGCCGAGTCACCCCCATTGAAAATGTCTGAAGCAAAAAAAGAGATCAAGTAATTAAAAATCACCTACTTAAATCTAAAATATTATTATTATTATTATTATTATTATTATTATTATTATTATTATTATCACCTTATTTTCTGACTTAGTGCTCCCTCACTTAATCACCAAGCCCCTTACTCCACCATTACGCTCAACCTTTCCCACTCCCCCAACCCCCTAAACCTTTAAGACTACCAGATACGCAACAAGCTACTGCCAACAGCTTTTGGCAACACTGATTGGTTACCTGTCATTGATTTCAGAGAATTCTTGCATTGCTAGTTTTCGTTGTGACTGAGCGTCTTTGAGTTCCTTGGCCTGAATTCTCAACCGCTCTTGAGCATCTTCAAAGTCCTTTGTTAATTCCTGCTTTTCAGATTTTAGTGCCCTATTTAAACAAAAATAACATTTGTAAAAAATTGTTAATAAAATATATTATACAAAACTATAATCTTTACTGGAATGTACATTTTACAAGCATGTGCTTTCCAGTTTTAAGTTACTCCTCAAAGTCCTTCGATTTTGTTGTTATAGAATAGAATCGATTTATTCATCCATGACTGTCCAACTTAAGTTTGGGCCAAACTGTGTCCCAAAACTTCAGAAAGGCAATCAGCCGTGAAAAAAGCAGAGTCAATCAGCAAAAAAGCACAATATCAGCTGGGTATTCCTAGAACTCCTCATTGGAGCTTAAAATTATGCATCAAGGGTATATTTACCGATTCGACTTTTCAATAAATTTTATTTTGAGTAACCTCTCCTCTTCAACACTCTCCAGATCCTTCCTCAATTTTAATGCTTCTTTCAAATTCCTTTCCATGTTACTACTTTCATCTTTAGTATCTAAGATGCAAACAAAATTATTTATTAATAATTCTTTGGCATATTATTTCTAAAAAAATTATATTCTGGCATATTCCATGTTATCATAAGGTTTCTTTTAAATATAATAAAAAATGTTTAAAAATAAATAATAAAAAAAATATAATAAAAAAAATTTAAAAATATATTTAAAAAATGTAATAAAGTATAATAATATATAAGCAAAGTAATTTTATTTGTGTATTCAATTAAAAGGAATATCTACAGTATCAAGTTGAAACATGAAAGGTTGCAGTTCTGAAATGTTTATTAATGTTTATCAGTACTCTTCTGTTTCAAATGCGAAATAAGCCACGTTGGAATAATCTCGTTCACTTGTAATTGAGCTGTGACTTTTTTTGTTTACCAGTTAATGACCCATTTTAAGTATCTGGAGGTGGATGCCTGTACGTTTGATTTGTTGGCCAACAAGTTTGAGAACTGATCTGTGGCATTACTTTACCTGCAGCCTGCTTCTTTAAAAGCATGATCTCAGATTTGAGCCGTTGAATATCGGCAGTGTTCGTCGAAGAGGAACCTTGTCCAGAGATGTTAGCATCTTGGAGTAGAGCTGAAGATTCTGGAAAAATCAATGTTCATTATTTTACAGGATGCATTCAAGGTAAGTAATGTTAAAGTCAAGTCCTTATGCCTTTGCACAAGATACACTCAGCTAATGACCAATAAGGTACAAAGATAATTACCATAATTCAATAAGACAATCTATATGCAATTTGGAATAGCAGCAATTTGAGTGACATCAATTCCTACTATGACCATCAATTAAAACAGGGTCCATCACCGAATTATATATTTTTAATAATTACTTGTTCAAAGCTTCATTGTTTTTATCTTCCATGCTTTAAGACTTCAAAGTCGGAAAAAAATACATTTGATATGTTTTCTAACACACAAAAATGAAACGAATAATGAGATATAGATTTTTGAATACAAAAAAGGGCCTACCCACACATTTTTCCTACCTTACTTCTCCTAGTTTTCAAGTATTTAAAAATCTGTATGTCATTAACCGTTTTTGTGTCTTAGAAAAATGGGTTTTACAATATATCAGTAACTTATTAGTTATGGTTCCTTATATTGACAATAAATATTTTTGTTTACCTGTTAAACGCCTGTTAAGTTCAGACTTTTCTGCCTCCAATCTCTTAATGCGCCTTTCATACCCTTCAATGGTAAGGCTGTCAACAACTCCATCCGTTTTTATTTCAATGCCCTTTGCAGTTGCTAATGACCCCAGGTCAGACAAATTACTAAAATGAAAGAGAAAAAAAAATGAAAAGTTAATATAATACTTTTACTCAATGCTCAGTTGTTATGCTCTGTCCACACTATTTTTGACAAAAGTGTGTTGTATGCCCATATATAGTCATGATGTGCCTATATATGGTCATGATGTGATGTCATCATGACCATATTTAGGCATGTCACATGTTTTTGCCAAATAAAATGTGATAGTCGGGACTCATTGCTACAAAACATTCAAGTTGATGAAGCAAATTATTTTGCAGTACACAAAAATTCTCACATTCCATGATACACACCACAGAAAAGAAATGGCAGGAAAATTCCATCTACTCTCGAACAAGTTGTGAAGATTAGCCAACAAAATAGAGAAAAATTTATTAGGGATTGATACCTTTAACAGAAAGCTTAAGCAACTGCACTGATTTTAACCTAATTTATATTAATTTAATGCATTATACTTTTCTTCCCCATGATAGTGAGAGATGTTGCTGTTGGTTCACTTCAAATTATGTAGTTTTAAAAGCAGTAGCCTACTAATGACAATGTCAAGTCAATGTCTGCCAAATTTCTTGGAAAAGACGGCTATTTTTACCAGTACCATTTGGAAGGGCTTATCACTATATTTCTGGATCAACTCAACATTCAAGTTGCTGAAAGAAATCACTCTGCAGGTGCTAGAGGGATTCATCACTCAATTTTTTAGCAACTCAACATTCAATCATTGCTCAGTGATTGCAGCAACTCTAAGCTAAAGCAGCTCAACACTAAACTGCTAGAAAGCCCTGTCTCTCAATTGCTAAAGGGACTCATCGCTCGGTGGTAGAGCCACCTATCACTCAGTTACCAGACTGGTAGCTCAGTTAGTACAGCAAACTCATCCTTTTACAGCTGGAGTGTCATTTCGGTCAGTTACTAGAGAAACTCATCAGTCAGTCCCTGGGGAACATGTGACTCAAATTGCAAGAGCAACTCATTGCCCAGATGGTAAAATCATTTATCACTCAATTGTACAGTTGTTATAGCAACTCTATAGCACTCTCAGGTCTGTGATTTAAATAGCAATGGAGACAATGCTTTGAGTTAATTAAAAAAGATAAAATCACACAAAATGGCAGACACTGTAGACAATGTTTTTGAAACCAAATATAAGCAGAGTAAATTTGTAATTTAAATTGTAACAATTATCTGACATTTGAGGTATATTATGCAAATTAGTACTAAAACCTATACAGCTAAAACAAGGGTGCAACAATAGTTTTCTGTAAAAATATTCCTTAGCTATCAGTTTTCATCTTGGTTTCTTTGGAATATTTTGTGGTTTAGTTAAGTAGATGGTGTTTATGTAAAACACTGTAAATACTCTCTGTTGTATTTTTCTCTCAAATGCATCATGCTATTTCCTTGAATTAAAGCTGAGTGATTGCCAAGTGGTACTGTTCCTGCTTCTTGTGCTGAAGACCAAGGTTCAAACCCGGCCAGCGTCGGGTTTTAATTTGAGTTTATTGCTTGGCTCCTCAAATGACCCTCATATTGAGAATTAGTGGGTAAAAAACAATGTTTGTATTCGAATGTGTCTGTTATGTGTTGAAGTTAAATTGGGTGGCGCTTCACTGCAACTGGCATGGGTCGCCAAAGACCTAGCACAAACTTCCGATTTCCAATTGAAAGAGGACCAATAAAGCATTTTTACTATTACTATTATTATTATTGAAATGAATATGTGCTCTATAAAGAACTTAGTTCTTGTAACTAATGATATGATACAATCACTTCAAAAACATCTGTTTGGGGTTTATATATGTACTTCATTCACTTATTCATTTGACTTGATTTTGAGTAATATATGTAAAGGTAGCCTGTAAAATTTTTTAATTTATTTTTAACAAAGTCAGAAATTTTGGTTTAATGGGAACAAATACTAAGAATGAGTACAGCAACTTTTTAGAAAGAATTTCAAAAACTATCAATTATTATCATTCAATGTCTCCAGCTAATATAAAACTAACACACATATTTCTAATCACATTTTTCATTTAAAATTTATGAAACCGAGAAAAGTGCTATAAGCCATTGAGTTTCAATAATTTTAACTTTACTAGTTCATCTTTCTGAACTAAAAGATTGAATCGCTATGGCTTGTAACTTCTTTTTCGGAGTTTGTTTCATACTATCTTATGTCAAACTTATTGGTGAATCTCGAGATTTTTCATTTTGATAATGATAATTGGCAAAAATTAATGCGAGGTTATATGTTAAATCATCACATGATTATTTAAGACTATACCACATAATGATTAGCATATAATGAATATTCATACCTATTTCTTGTAAATGAAAAGCCAACGAATGGTAAATGATTCCCACTGAAGGCTGCATGCGTGTTTGGTGGCATTGCTTCCGAGTTTTTCAAATCTGATTCATCTACATCAAAGTTTGATGTATCTGTTGGACTCTTCACATCAGGAATGTAGGGTGGAGTCACTGAAAGATGGACACAGATAAACAACAATTATTTGATTTAATAATCATGACAAAATTAATAGCAATGATTGATTAAATTACATTTTTATAAAATAATTAACATGATAAGAATATAAAGAATTCAAAAAGGAGAATGTAGAGACAGTTTTTGAGGACAAACTTTTAAAAATTAGAAAGTCTTGGTCCACAATACTTTTTAATAACTAGTTCAATTATGATAGAAATAGCAAGATATATAGCCATCAAAAAAATTTTGGGAAAAAAACTCTTGTAATATGTTCACATGAACAAAAAACTAATTTTTTCAATGATTGATATACAGTCAAGTTCACCAGTAGACTCTGGAAAGTCAAAAAGTTGTGCAGGGTGAATCTTAAAGTCCAGATTTTTGCATTATACTGTTTAAAAGTCGAAATGTGACTATGTTTACAGTATTTCCTGGTCAAGCAATGTATTTCATATATAATTATGTTTATAAAGTTTCAATAATCTCAAAAATTATAGTGGTGTTCGGCAGCCTGACACTTTTGGTATGAAATCTTGAATGCTGGTTGGGGAAAACCACCGCCAACCAGCATGGCGAGAACCCTGGGTATTGTCTCCATTCATTACTGCACGTCTCTCTTTCTTTATCATTATCATATTTATTATACTTCCACAGAACATTTTAAACCACAAGTACAGGTAAGTGCAGCCTAACAACATATTTTGTAATTTAAAAACCATTTTTACGGCTTGACTACCATTCCTGATATAAAAGCCCATTTTCTTCAGTAAAAGAAACAGAATAATACAATTATAATACAATGGAACTTAAAACATTTTTGTTGAATGTAAAGCTTTTAGAGACATTAGTAACATAAATTTTGACAAGTTAAAAAAAAAAGATTTTGTATGGTGAGCCTCTGGCATTCATTCAAAATTCCATTATACTCATACTCAAATTATATCAGCCTGTTTCACATTCTTGTCTTAAAAACCTGTTTTTATGGCCCACTGCCTATCATCAGTAAAGATCTTATAAGAAAAGAATAATACAACAAACATTTTTGTCAAAAATTGACAAAAAATGTAAAGTTGAAATTTCCACAATCTTGTAAATTGGCAAGTAAAGTTTGTTCTCATCCTAAAGTTCAGTAAAAAGCTAATATTATATTGTAATATACAAATTTGAGCAATTAATTTTTTGTTTTTTTCATAGTTTATATTAGATTTAGGCAACAGTAGTATCTTTGAATTTTAACAAGTGCCATAATAACAAAAGCTATAATCCAACAATAGAACTTTATAAATATATTAAATATATTAAAAGAAAATCTTACTGTTCCTTATGTTATCCCAGTCAATGGATTCAAAGAATGAGTGATTCTTGAAGTCATCTAGACCATTCCTTCCTAGCCTGTGCTCTGCATCACATATCAGCCTTCGTATAAGATCCTGGGCTTTCTCTGACACATCAACCTCTTCAGGTGGGAAGTCAAATTGATTCTGAAAATTGAAAGATAAACTAAGTAGATTAAATGAGAGAACTAATACCTGTCCAACTTTAGTGCAGTTATTAATATTATTATTGATATATAGTGCACCCTCTAATTCTGAGACCCCTCTAACTCGAGACCACTTTTTCAAAGTGGAACCAAATAACAATCTTCAATCTATTAACACTATTAGGCTAACCCTCTATGTGGAGTCCAAACCCCCGAGCCCACCCTAAATCCAAAAGTCCCAAAGGTGGTCTGCAATTGAAGGGTGAACTGTAATTATTTTCTACATTTGATGCTCGCCAAGGGGCTGCTGTAAGAAAACTGTTCTTGATGAATTCTACTAAGAAACTCTCTCACCATTATTAGTTCTCATGTTAAAATTTAACCCTAAGAAATTAGTCATTTAATATTTCCCCACACTCCAATAACCTATCTGACTCCCAAGGAACTGTATCTGTGAAGGCTTCCAAGGAAGTCTCTCCACAGGAAATTAGTACTGTTAAACTTTGCTGCAAACTAACAATATGCGTCCAGGATAACCAGAACATCATAAAATCAGATTTTGAAAGCAAAATGAAATGTATTATATAATTAAAATTATTTAGTAGCATGATTTCAGAAAACCAGGCCAGCAAATGTAATGTGCACTGATTGTGTGAGAAAATGAAAACATGGTTTAACACTTGTTTTTAAGGTGTTTTATAAATAGCACAATTCTATTATGATTTCATGTGTTAAGTAACTACGACATTTCACAAAGCACAAATTACAACAGTCAAAGGAATATTAGGCAGTTTTCGCTGCGCGACGGTAACCTTAACGTTAACGTCATAATTTGTTCATCTTGCGTTGCGGAGTACTTTAATTTCAGAATTTTATGTGCTCGACGTACTTTAGTTATGGGTTTGCCCATGCGTATTTCGATTTGTTTACAAAAGGGGCTGACTATCGCGCTGCACGTTGGGTACAAACGTTAAAGTTAAGGTTGACGTCGTGCAGCGAAAACTACCTATTATAAACAAAATAATGCCTAGATATGTTTCTTATTTAAATTTTATGTTTATTTTAGCCAAAGGTTTTTCAGTGATTTTCATAGCATTTTGTTTTCAAAACATTAGCAAATCAATTAAATAAATTACTTCAGAAAAGAAGATAGGGAAGGGTAAAAAAAACAAGGCAGATTAAAGAGAAAAGAAGGAATGAAAAAAAAATAAAAGGGTGAGAGTATAGAAAGATTGGAGCAAAGAAAGGAGGAATAAAGACATTGTGATAACAATTTTAATGCTCATTATTCAAAAGCAAATTTTTTTTTCTCATTGGTATTTTTGCTAATTTATTTCTTAGATTGAAGAAGAAAAATATATGTATAAATATAATATTTAGGAAAATAGTATGTGATACTAGGCATGTCAAAAATAAGAGCTCAATGTAGAATAGTAACCAAGATGTAAAGATAGATGAGATATATTAGATGTGCAGTAGATAAGTTATCCACTTGTAGTCAAATTACAATGATATATGGCCTACTCAACTACATAGTGAGTCATCCCAGGGTTATCACATGGAATTGACATTTAATTTCTGTTAATGTGTAATCTCTAATCAATATAAATATATAAATTATGTTTTGATTTCACAATCCCTTTTAGAATATAAAGTTGTCTGTAATTACAATTATCATTAAATACAATATTTATATAATTATGAAAATGATATGATAAAATGTCGTCAATGTAAACATTTTTAATATGTTGGACTGTTCTATTCTCTTAGAGGGATGTTCTAGTTCAATTAGAGGTTTAACATTATGATTAGTATGCCTATGCCAAGGACATGTTTGAAACTATCATTCAAAATACATAGTAGCTATCTAGGTCTCTCATGGGACAAGACTGAAATTGACTGAGGGAAACAGCTCATCCAACCAGGTACTCAGCAATACAGCTGAGTAGCAGGTACATTTAATTTAATAAGGAGTGGCATAATGACTGCTAAATGAGCAATATTCTTCATAATTGTGTCCAATTTCCACAACAAGGGACATCATGTTAAAAATAAATATTACCTTGTGATTCATAATTTTGCCATACGTTTCAACCAACGACTCTGCGTAAAATGGCGTTTCCCCAAAAAGCATCTCGTACATGCAAACCCCCAATGACCACCAATCGCACTCAGCACCATATCGTCCCCTACCATCTTCCATCGCCTATGTAAGAAAAAAACACACGACATGTATTTAAATATCATCCACTCTATTCTACAACATTTTTGCACATCTATGTTTTTATCATTTAAAATATTACTAAATCATTTCCAGAATATTACTTATTTAAACATAAACACTTTACTTCAGATGCAATTTTAATCCAAACTTTTTGTGATTCTGGCATGCATTTGGTTGCATTTACCAACATTCTAGGTCACAAAAGGAAGCTTTTGATTGCACGACGACAGCAGGACGTAGAACATAATGACGTCACTAAAAGTCATCTGTGCATGCGAGAACATTAAGGCCACCTAGTCGAGTAGATTCTGGAACGCAATTTGGTCAAATCTATGTATGCAGAGAACGTAGGACGCCAGGTAGGACGGTCACGCATGTGTGAAGCCGTTCTAGCGTCGCGTCGTCGCACAAATCGAAAGCTCCCTAAAATGAAGAACTGGAGAGGGTTGCTTATTATTATTTCTACATTTTAATACCATACTTTGGGGGTATAGAACTGCCCAATCATTCCGGGCCTAAAAAAAAAGTTTGAATTACTGAACTATTACAAAACCCACATTTACAATTGTATTTGATAAAGTTGAGTCCATTTAGTTAAAACGTGCTCACAACTCCAAATTTAACATGACAATGGTCAACATGGTTTTTAAACTTTTTAAATTAATTAATTTTAATGAATATCAGGTACAATTTATTTTATTGTCCGAGATCCTCTTATCCTAAATTTTAATGGTCAAAGATATGAAATTTTAAGTTAAAAAATGTCTATTTAGTAAAACATGTTCACAATTTCTGATTAACATGGCAATGGAAAACATGCATTTAAAACCTTTTAAATTAATTTATTTGAATGAATATCAATTACAATTTTTTGTTTTTTTTTGTCTGAGACCATCTTATCCTGAGCTTTAATGGTCAAAGATATGAAATTTTTAGGATGTAAAGATTGAGTCTCAATAAGAGGCTTTGGTAATTACTGTACCTGTAAATGCATAAGTAAATCACAGTATTTGTCACAATTTGACAGGCGATCTCAAGATTGAAAGACAGTCATTGTAAAGCCTGTTTTCAAATGCTTTGGTTCATGCGCAATGACATTTCTATCGCAGTTTTCACTTCAGCGAAATCAGTAGTTCCAACTGTTTCTACTTTTTGCGAGGCGAAAAAAGTGCGCATGCGCAGCCAACCTGAGCTCAGGAACCAAACCGAAGCCTTCGATTTGTACAAATAAATTCGCCGAGTGGAAAACAGGTTTAACGCTAGAAACCTTCACTTTGTTCAAGCTTACCCTGAGAATTTCTGGTGAGATGTAATCCGGAGTACCTACAGCAACTGAAGATTGTACCTGTAAGATGGATGTTTCTAAGGTTTTAAACAAATTAAGTAAACCAATTGGCAACATAATCAACTGCCATCATAATATAATTAAAAACAACAACAACAAGGGTCAGAGCTTTTGACTACAATGGGGATGGCTGCAATGATAATAATAATAAATCAAGGCAGCTGTTATTCAGCACTGTTTCTATGAAAAAATTTCCATGTAAAAGCACATAGTTAAAACAAAAAATATATATAATTATAGACCAGCATACATAGCTTGATATAGTTTCATCATTATATTCCAGCAGTGGCGTACCTAGGTGTCTTGAAATGGGATGGCTGATGGGGGCACAGGGGTAAAATTGGGGGCTCGAGGATTAAGTAAAGGAGTCACAAAATAAGGTGATATGTGGTGATTTTTATCTACTTGTGCATAAGTTTTTTCTTCAAAAAATTCAATGGGGTGGGAGGGGCAGAGATTGGCAACTCGTAGCGCATGATTGTTGGTGGTTCTAAAGCCTGGGAGGCTATGAGTAGGCTAACCGCCGTCTGGTAAATACTTTTTTTTTTTTTTTTTTCTTGCACTTTACCATGCAAATCCATCATATGCTGAAAAATGCACTATACTATGGAATCTTGAATCTTGATTATCAGTGGCAGTCTGGCTCTAACATCAGTAAAAATGGGGTAAATTATGTGCTTATGTAGCTAACGAAGTCTTTGACTTATCATACATACATGTATATATAATATGAGAAGCAAATATCTAAACTGCAAAAACAAAGACAAACAAATATGATGAGCAAAAACTTACGGCACCATCCTCCAACATCTTTAGACATGAACCAAAATCACCGAGTCTAATATGACCATGCTGGTCAACAAGTATGTTGTCTGGTTTAATGTCCCTATGCACGTAGCCCATTTTATGTACGGAATCAATAGCAAGCACCATCTCAGCAATGTAGAACTGTGCCATAGACTCAGGTAAACGATCCTCATGTTTACTCAATAAGGTCAATAGGTCACCTCCACTGTAGTAATCCATAACCAAGTACTAGCAATAAGAGAGAATATAACACTAGTATTAATATTTGTTTACATTAATGTAGCAAGCATGTTGTACAGTACTAAACCTCTGTTTTATATGACAAGTATATGTGACTTGTCCATATAGTATATGCAAAGATGATGGCAATCACACCCACAGGCAAATCAAAAGAGTTTGAAACATAACTTTAGGATTCCAACTGGATGGTCATGAGTTTCACGAGAACATATCACTATTAAGGTTTAGTATTAAGCTGTGGCAGTCAAGAGTTATTTACTTTTTATTTATTTCTTGTTTTACTTGGGTTAACAACTCGGTTGAAACCAATTTTTATCCTTATGTGCCCAGGATACGGTATACAATCATCCTTTAACTACTTAATTTGTTAAAAATAAAAATAATTCATTAATGAAATTAAATCATAATTATTCCTATAATTAAGATGTATAAATAAATTGTTTTAAGTGTCAGGTATCTTCCAATAATTAACATTACTAATCTCACTTTTTAATTATATAATAGATGGGTTGAAAAGTAAGTTGAAATAGTAAGTTGAAAGTAACCTCCCGCATTTTTCATCATCGTGTCCCACTTTGGCACATTCTGGGTGTTGGAATGTCTTATAATATTTTCAGGAAACTAAATACAGTTTCCATATATTAGATCCAATGACACTGGGTTAACAAGGTCAAAAATATTGTTGGTGCTCAAGCACAGTGACATCTTAAAACCAGGGAGTTAAAAAGAATAGAAGACTATGTACATTTAATCTGTTCAAATTAAATTTTGGATGCTAATATCTTTTTCATACATTTTGAAAGGTGTCAAATCGACTGATGAGAGTATGGTGCATTAGCAATGTGAAGCAGCTTTGTCAGTACAGTAGGTTAAAGGTTATATACTACAATGGTATGTTATAGAATGAGTCAACATTGGTCTGATCACATACTGGAATGACTCATAAGGCTTCCACTCACCTTCAGCAAATAAAACCATCAATTATATTGTTGCAACCCTTTTGCAATAATTTCATTAAGACTATGTTCAGACAACGAGTTACGCTAGCGTAACATTAATCAAGTGATGTGAACTTGTGCAAGACGTAGCGAGCGCCAGCATTAACGCGCAATCACTGGCATACGGTAATCCACCAACACACCCCAGATTAACTTACGCCACTGAGTTACAACAGTCATGCATCAATGATTTTTAACTCGGCCAAGAAATGACCAATCACAATAAACCCAGATTTAAACAGGAAATAAAATGTGTGATTACGAATAGAAACATTTCTTACGCTAGCGTTATGTTAATCGCCCATTCTGGACATCTTGCTACATGTAGTTATGCTACGAATTAACATACGCCCAGCGTTACATACGCTTGGCGTATCTCTCAGGTCTGAACGTAACCTTAGTACCATAAATCTTTGAGTAACCACCGCTCTTGAATAAGCGCTGCACCAAATGTGAAATTTTTCACTTAAATAAAGTGCAGCAGCGCTTATTCAAGATTATTCTATTTTTAATTATAAGCACCGCAGTGCTTCATCAAGAGTACATATTACCCTGTGTATAATGAAATACTTGGAGAAAGAGGGTTTTAAATAAAATCAAGTGTTCAAATGAATAACACAATGAAGACACAAGCATATCTTTTTTTAGTGGCAATGATAGGCCTACCGAACTACGGGAACAGGCATGAAACGCGCCACGCCAGTATTTTACTAATTAGCGCTGCACTACAGCCTCCAAAAATTGTACAAGTGCCGCGGCGCCTATTTGTGGATTTACGGTAGCTAAAACTAATTTTTTGCACATATGTAAAATAAGATTTATTTCAAAGTAAATTATTTTAATTAAAATGCATTTTTCCTAATGATTTGTAGATAGAAATACTTACAAGGTAATCCTGATCTTGAAATGCATAGTGTAAATTTGTCAGCCACCGTTTGTCGCCATACACAAGAACATCACGTTCTTCTATAAAGCAGGCTGTCTGTTGAAAATAAATTAAAATTGAAATTGAAATTTAGTACAACTACGATAGAACATGATTAAAACAAGAAACCACATACCATAAAATATAAATGAGGCTAAAAATGTCAGCAATAATCATATATTTATACTTGCTAGGAATTTTTTTCAGATTCTAATTTTGCAGAAATTTGTCCATGCAAAAAAAATGTTAGGATCTTAAGTTATTGTAATTCTATGTACCAGAAAGTATCTTTAAATGTACACACAATTTATCGTCATACTGTTAATTACATCGTGTCACTTATAATGACACAAGTTTACATCAAACTGAACTTGGTATACTGTACGTTTTTTGAAGTGCTAATTCATACCAAGGGATACGTAAAATGGACGTTTTACTGTAGAAAATAGTAACTTGTAGGGTGGAAGGCAGTTTGCACTGTTGATGGGCTGTGAAGTGATTCACGCTATGTTTCAGCCCTAGGTGCAAGTATTTAGGCTTAAAAATAAACATTGTAGCCACATCATTAGCAGTGATGGTATTATCAGTCCATATCCAAGATACATATAAAAAAAAAAAGTACGTAAGTGCAATAATCAGTTTGACTGACATGAACCATGACTCGAAAGTCTGTTAACAATGATCCTTCTTTAAAAATGTGGACTTGGCCAGAAGAAAGGAATAGCAGCTCAAACCTTTCCATACTTTTATAATGCAAAAATTGGTAAAAATAATAACCAAATGAAATGAAAAAAAAGTATAAAGTTCAATATGGCAATAATAAATCAGTGACCAATGATAAGGAATTGTCCAATCAATGAGTAAAGAGGATTTATTTTTAAATTCCTTTTTTGAGTTTTGTCGTGGTTTCTTCCAAAATTCCTACTATGGAATATGCACTGGAAGCTGACAAAAGTGGTTTAGGCAAGGGTTACAGCATTATGTAGGAGATGATAGTGTATAATTCTACTAGAGTACATCTTTATGATCTACACAGTACCTCTCCAAACACATTATCCATATACTCAACATGTACCTTGTAGTTATCACTGGTTTGTTTGGTTATAAAAATATTAAACATTATTCTTTCTATACAAAACATTGTTCTTTGGAAACTGATTTCTTCTTTTTTCTTGTGATTGGTAAGACCAACTGCCAGCACATTTTTTTTTTCATTGCTGATATAAATAATTCTGTTAGTTTATTTTGAGAAATCAAAAATATTGTCAGACAGAACAATTATACATACTGTATAACTATAATGCTAAGTAAAGTTTAATAAAATGGTTTACCGGTAAACTTAATCATACTTTATAGCATTCAGATGCACATAATTACGAAGAAAGAGAGACAATGTAATTAAATGTTTTAATAATTAATAATGCAATTTCCTAGGCAAGAATAATTAAACTATTTGCAACTGAAGCGAGCAGCTGTTTGCAGAAAGCTAGCTGTTGAATGTGCACTGCCAACATTTAATGCCTAATTGATTACCATAGGCTCACAGTGGGATGCAGCTTGCAAACACTTGGCTTTTCTGACCACTGTGAACCCTTCCACCTCTGTCTTGATCAAGGAATGAAAAGACTGGTAGAATTCATATTCCTTTGTGTGTGATAGTCATCTTAAATATGATGAATATAAAATCTTGTTTTTACCTTGCAGTCTTCACTGTTTTGCATTTGCTAGTGACTAAAAAGTTGAGCATTTTAATGAGCATTTTTGTGCTTAAAATGTTAAATTATATTTAAATATAATTTTTCTTCGCTAAATTACATCTATGTAGCATGCTGTGCCGTTCGGACCAGCGCTGATATTGTGACATACAGCCATAATACCGGCGCTGGTTCGAACGGCACGCTCGCCTATGGTTCCGGTGGTGGAACAAGTCTTCTCTGATAAGGACTATAAACCGTAGGCCCAGTGTACACAATTGGCTCGTGTGCACTTTAAAGAACCCAGTACACCATTCGAGAAGTGTAGGGGGTTACCCCGGTGTACTGGTCCATCTCTAGTCCTCTGTCCGGCCAAAGAAGGAGCACTCACGACGCGCACCTTGTCAGGTATCCATCCTACCTGTGAATCCTTCTACCACAATACGTAAGCTAGATCATACACACTAGCTACGTAGTGACTCGATAAGAGGAAGATCTACAGTATGTAGCATTTTTATTGTATAGAGTCATTATACGTTACAGCATCAAAACTGACATCAGTTATCACTACACTTAACATTGAAAAAATGAAGCGATGGAAAATCTGAATGCCTTTCAAATGTGGATCTGCGGAAGGATATCTGGTGTGACATGGGAGGAAAGTTAATGCATAAGATATTGAGAAAATGAATGTTAAAAGTTTACTAAATTAATATGACTGTTAAAGAAGAAAGCTCTAGACTGTCCATGCACTGAGAGGCAATGGATTATTGAAGGAAGTGAATGAAGGGAGAATATTTAAATGTTAATAGTAATCTGCTTCACTGCAGGTCCATTTATGAGTTGAGGTTCTGTTCCACCATTGGTCTTGTTGGTTGCGCTTTTCTGTTAATAATATTCAAAATATGAATGAAGAAGAACAGTAGGCAAAAAGGAGGAAAATGTTCATGGATATGTTTAACATTGGACGTTGTGTATGAATAAATCAAAAGAAAAGCGCAACAAAGAGACCAGTAGAGAAACTGAACCTCAACTCATAAACAGACCTGCAGTAAAGCAGATTACAATTAACATTTACAGTAAATAAGTTTAGCCAATTAAATCATGTGGAACGTCAGATAAAATTTCAGCAAAGGAAATGCATTATTTCCTCTTAAATGACAGAATGCAATATGACAAGTATAGCACACTGCTGCTACATATACTATAAAGCTCAGTATGGTTTTATTAAAAGCAGGCCTACTTTTGACCATTCTTTAACATTATGTGATTATTTGTTTTCATAGGCGACTGATGGAGGGCAGCCTTTGTAGATGCTTAACACGTGATCGGCTTTCTCGATTGATTTGCATGTTTACTACAGTTCACGGAACACTTGCTTGTTTTCTGCAGTTTTTTAGTGAACATTTGCTGTGGTGAAAATCAGAGTAGATTGTTTGTAGCTTACCGGGGAACGGCATTACTGTATGAGGGCCCTTTTAAATAATACAGTAGGCCTAATTATTACATTAATTACTATTTATAGGCCTAACATTATAATTTAAAAAAAAAAACATTTTATACCAAATTTATAAAAGAAAAAATAAATGGGCAGTTGGACCCATAGGTTTTAGAGACTCATATAGATAATCTACTTTATATTACATTGTCTGTGGTTTTTTTTTTTGTTTTTTTTTTCAATTTTAAGCAGATTTGTTTATCTATATGTATGGTAGTTAACTCTGTTTACAAAGGACCCCAATAGAAATAAGTTATCATTTTTACTTTCTTTGTTATAATTTGTCAAATTGTTTTATACTGTACCTTTGAATGATAATAAATAAATTCAAACAATCAATCACAGTCAACTGTTTACTTTTTATGTACTAACAATTTTCTTTTTATTTTTTGAACTAGAGACTGCATAGCTTCTTCAAAATGTTACAAAGCTACTCCTTAAATTTTACATGGACTTGCCTCGCTTGCCATCTCCCAAAGTATCTACTTATCAGTATTAAATGTCTATAATTGTTAATGGTCTTATAACCTTGACTTGAAACAACCTTCAATGTAAATTAAGTTAAACCATCCGATAAATATTAGTCAAATTGTAGATTGATATTCACTTTCTATAGAAACCCAAAATTCTGTGATGACCTCATTATTCAGTTATTTCACAGTAGTTTTCTAATTTATTCAGGTCATAACTCAGGAGAAGTCACATCTCTGGCTGAGTGTACCGATTATATCAATATCAATATCAACAGAACTCCCAATTACTGTAAATTTAAGAGACCAAGAAAGTTTTGAGTTTGCTAAACAAAATTCAAATAGACTACACTGTACATATATAAATGATTCAATCAGGTTCGCAAAAATGTACACAAAAAATACAGAGAAGTTCATAATCTATTAAGCAGGAAATAATAGATACTAAATCATGATTTCTACGATGGTATGATTTCACTGTCATAGGTAACAGTGCTAAATATTTACACAATTCTATTCATCTATTCAATTTTCTAATTCAAAACAGATTAATACTATTGGTGCATGTCTAGCAAAGACTAATTGGCAAAGTTATATTGAATAAATCATAGAGTTAGTAAATAATGCTTCCTCTTGTTTGCTTATTTTTATTTATTAATTAATATTTTCATCCGGTGGAAAAAAAAAAGAAACTGCAGTAGTGTCAGCAGTGGCACCATCACTCAACAAGATTGGAATATATGAAAAAAGTCAATGTTGACAAGGAAGTCTTGAGCATCACCTGATTTTGGAAGTCGGCCTAACATAAAAAAAAAGATGATGACGATTACAAACTCTAGATCTAAACTAGTTTTAAGAACAGTAAACATTAGCGTACAAATATGTATGCCATACCCTGGGTAAATATAATGTTGAAGTACTAGAAAATCATGTTAGACTTCAGCCTCTATTGATAACCCAGAATCAGTACACTATCCCTTAATCAAGTGAAAGGTCAAATAGTGCAAGGTTCAGAGATTACAAAGGTATATTTCCTATTCTGCCTTCTGTAAATCCTTTAATTTTTATAACCTTGAAATTTAATGGTTTTGTCTATTTGGAAATTCTATGACCATTACATTTTTACAATCAGGGATGCTCAGACAATATTTTGATATTATGCATTCAAATAAATTTTTAAAAAATACTGTAAGTGAACTTAAAAACATATTTGAAGGTAAACAAGAAAAAAAAACCTCTTACTCGGTTAACTCTGTATACATGGAAAGTGGATGGTCTGCTATTATACCATTTACTTTTAGGCTACCTAGTGCCCAGGTTCTCTGAATCAAACATCTAAATATAATATTTTCAGGATCAAAACCAAGGAAAAATTTTTATTGAAGTGCATAAAGATACGTATGTGTTCAAAACTTTGTAATTTGAATAATATCGCAACTGTGATTGTGAAAAATCTAAGGCTGTAATTAATTGCAACCTACATCTCTTTGAATAATTTTAACTCAGAATGTCCCATTCATTGGTCTATTGAGAGAATGTGATTAAAAAGGCATGCAATGCAGATCTGAAAATAATACACTCACCTCTGCTCTTTTCAACATTTCCCACTTGTTGAGAAGTTTCATGGCATAAACCTTCTGTGTTTCCTTTTGCCTAACAACAGCAACCTAAAACAAAACAAAAATGTATGTTAAAAAATAAACTCAGTAATTACCAAATTTTTTTGAATAAATGTCCAGGGAGCTTATTGTTGAGAAGCTGGGTTCACGCTAACCGATCGCCAAGTCGCCATGGGCGAAAACAATTTTGAATTGGCAAAACAAAAAACAACTAGTTTAGCCATTTTGGCAAAAGCTTAAAAATAATAAAAATGTTTTTTTTAAATACTTGCTGAAATACATTGTTTCTTTCGTCCGACCTCTCCATGGAAATATTTTTCCGTTGGCACGATCAAGACCAAGTTCTCCATTTTACGCTACTCCATTGCCAGTGCCATGCGACGTTTATGTGTGTTGTTCTATTAGTGTGACTACAAACGTCAGTGTGTGCATCGCAAATTATTTGGTTATTTTAAAGTGGGCAGCGTAACAATCAGTGGCTGGATGGTAACGACTACAGTACCGACACAAAATACTGCATTTTTACTTCATAGATACATCATAGCCTGATATAAACAAATCTAAGCAAGGCCGGCTACGCGAAGCGAACCTACGAAGCAAAAGCATGTTTATTATTTTACCTCTTTAACTGTTAAAAAAGATGCCCTCAATGACAACACACACACATGAAAAGATTGTTCATCAAATAATACTTTGTAGTCTTGATTTAGTACGATAAATAATAAATATAGAGAGAGTTAACGTCCGTTAATTGTAAAAATTTCCGAATGTCACATGTAAAACCCAATGGAAAATAAAACTTGGCAAAATGCCAGTTCATCTTGTCAGCCCCAAAAATCCAGCATCGGACAGAGTGCGCGCCAATCAGAACACAGTAAAGTGTGCTAAGGTTAACCTCATGGCAAATGTTGAAAAGCTGTGAGCGACAGTGAGTAAAAAATGAAGAAAATGCGGTCTAGCATGACTAGCCTTACTTCAGCAAAGTAGTGATTTCTGTAGTTCATTAGTATTGGATGGCTTAGCAGGTTCTGCTTCAAATTACGGTAAACAATAAACAACGTGATCTTTAAGTAGAAATTACTACTAGCAGAACAATATCAGATCAAAATTCTCCGAATTGGAGAGTTAACGAGTATAAATTACTGTCTGCTATCCTCTCTATGGGAAAATGTAGGCCGTAGGCCTAAATGACATCAAAATTCGAACATACTGACAGCCCACTAGGTTACCTAGCTATCAAACTAAACACAAGTTTTAAAACATGATCGATCTAATAAGATAGGAAATAACAAAACAATAAGTTCTAACATTGTTTATTAGTAAATTGCAACATTGTTCACGTGCTGAAAGCTGGTAAACTATATTTCAATATTGTTTACGCAATGTTTATCAGCCCGACGATCCAGCCTACGAAGTTTGCAACGCTAATTAAAATAACAATGACCTTTGTAATGGTTCGTAGCTACGTTCAAAACGTACCTACGAGCAGATTACGAGAGGTTACGCATAGAGATACGAAGCATAATGATTTCAATGGCCAGGCCACGATTTTTTTTTTCCCGTACGAAACACTTGCATGAAACTTCACTCGGCCCATTTAAGTGCATGATAAGTGGCTAAAATATTTTAGCCAATTTTGGCTAAACAAATATCCAATTGGCTAAATTTTTTTTTTTTTAGCTTTAGCCAATTGGCTAAACAAAAATGAAAGTTAGAGTGAACCCAGAGAAGGGTTTTTGAGGGGGTGTTTATTCATTGTGTATTTCCTTTAGCCTAACAACAACCTAAAAAAAAAAAATAAGTATGTTAAAAAAGAAACTGAGTAATTACCAAATTTATTTGAATAAATGTCCCGGGATCTTATTGCTGAGAAGGGTTTTTGAGGGAGGCGTTTATTCAAGGAAACATTTTTTTGAGGGGGTGTCTATTCAAAGCAAAGGTGTATATTTGAATAAATACAGTAACTGAATTGTGATGGATTGGTTCAAAGTATCCACTGGTTGGTGAAGAACACCTTATTCAGTCAAATTATATTCTCCACTAGGATTCAAATCCACTACCTTCTAATTATTGTTTCTCTACCAAAGTGTATCTATAAAATAAATAGTGTTTACACTGCAATCTGCACATTGATAGTTATCACTAATACAATTGTGAAGGCTCCCTGATTTGAACAACTAATCATCTCGCTGAGAGCTGTGTAGAAGATTTCAAAGAAACCAGGCTCAATAAAGATCATGCAAAACTCCCTTGGATTTTCCTATAAAGGACATATTCTTTTCCCTTGTATAAAATTGAGACAAACACAGTATATATTTAAAATAAAGGATGATGTTTATATTGAATATACATTAAATTAATCAATAAATTGTTTACATTTGACAAATATAAATAATGCAGTGTGGCTAGCCACAGTTTATTAGATTCCATTTACAGTACTGTAACTATTCATCAGTAGGCAGCTTGAACAATCGCAACAGTTTGGTTCCTAAAGACAGGCTTTTAATCCCTCATATATTCTGCTTTTTAATGTATTTCTAGTTAAGTTGTTTTCTTTTAAGTTATTTGTTATGATTGACGCACCTCCTGAGTGGCGCTGATGTAAATGGTGTCTGTATAGAGTCAATACATGATTTGATTTGATTTGACTAAAGATAAATATTTATAATGATTTGATTTGATTTGATTTGTCTAAAGATAAATATTTATAAAAAGAAATAATAATAATATACTGCAAGGATAAGCGCTATACAAGCAACTAACAATAAGCAACAAGTTGCATTGATCAGACAGTAATGGTTTTAAAACCAAAGAGCAAACACAAATGTCAGATATATTGAAATTCTTTAGGGATGAGTAAACAACAGAAACCATAATAATAACTACAAATACTTCCTTCGTAGTAAAAACTACAAAATCCCTCAAAACTGTTGCCATTCATATTGCAAGCTATCACTTGTGCCGTCTTTATCTCAACATTAAGCAGCTAATTGTCTAGTCATCAACAAATCTATGATTGCTATTGGAGGATAGGAAGTGCAAGGGTGTGCAAAAATAGACAAACTAGAGTATGGGGGTGGCCTAGATTCCCCAGCGAGGCACTAAAGGCATTATTCAATTTTAGTTACGATAGATCGATGGTTAAAATATAACTACTTTTATATTCAGTAAATTCAAGTGTTTTAAAAATTTGGACCTCTTCCCCGATTTGGGGAATGCATACATAATCATTGCACATCCCCTCCCCTGAATATGGGCCTTAGCTACTTCCGCATTAAAAGATGAACCTAAACTGTTGAAATTTCGTAATTTTAGATGTATTATTCACGAATATGTTCGATAAACAAAATATTCCATTGAAATAGTAACTTACTACCAGTTACAATGATTTGTATACCAAAGCTAAGTGAGAAAAACTGACACGATAGGAATTACTAAAGAGGAAGTAATGCTTTTGAAAAGAAGCTTCTTTATGAATTAGTCATTCACTAGAATAGAATCATAAACCCAAGTCTGTCTACCCTTTATATGTAATGATCTCATGATTTGAGAAGTGGAGATATTGTAAAATTATATGGTCAATTCCATGCTGGCAACAGGCAACTGTAATTCTACCTATGCCATCAACACACTTGTTCAGTTCATAGTTGTGAGTTACATATTCATATATCACATAACACATGCATACCGACATCAAGCTGTTTAGTCATGCAAGCAGTGTTTAGGGACTGTGATTTTGTGTTTCCAAGGTCACAACTGTTAAAGGTACTGCTGAAGCTTTGTAGCATTCTGTTGGTTCCTGGAAAATGGCTAGGAATTCCTAAAAGCTACTGCACAGAATTGTTCAAAGCATGTACAGTAACTATCCACTGTAATAGGCCTACTTCTCATTTAAATTCCTATAGAACTATAGCTAGTTTGTCCTTTACTTTCCATAGAACACCATACTACTGTACATCGCAACAGAGCTATATAATGTTACTACTGAGCATCTCTTCCTCAGATTCGGTAGGTAAAGGAGGTAAAGGTAGGAGAGTAACCCATAACTTGCAGCGTCATTGAGCTGAATTGTGTATGGGTGTGGTCTATGACTACCTAGTGGCCGTAAAGAGGTGCTTAAAGTGGATATGTCTACTTAGTGAATACTGGATGAACCGACACCCCTCGAAAACAAATTTGATCTGTCGACCCTGGTGCCAAGCACAAGCATTCCCGACATGTTCACATCATTCCACAAATGAACCATAGCATATCAGTCTCTATTCCTCCTTAGAAGATATGCTTTGCACATTCTCCAGATCAGTCAGCATTTACATCTTGCATAGCAATGATCCAAAAGTAAATACTGTCTGAAAGACAATCTTGTACTGCAATACTACTTATGTGAAGGTACTGTAAATAATCAAGAAAAATCAGGTCAGAAGTGCGAGAAAATGTGAAAGTCACCAGGTCAATCAGTGAAATTGTACTGTACATAGGAGATACTGTAACACATTTTTTTTGTGATAAAAGTGCTATCAGTATATATCATAGTTTTTCAATTCCTTGACCTTTGACCTTTTACCATAAAATGTAGTAACTACTTCTATAGACCAAAATATACCATTTCAATAAATCGTATTATGGTCCATACTATAATTTCTGCATAATCCTTCCAATCATCATGTGATTTCAAAAAAATTCAATGACCAAGACCTTTGACACCAAAATTTAAACACCTCTTCCTTTTAGACCATTCATTACTAAATTTTATGATCAATAAATTTTATTCATTTTTTATAATGATCTGCGATTATAAAAACTTCTAAACCAATAAATGGACATAAATCTTCCTTTAGTTAGAGCAAGACATATCAATCGTTTTTAGCCGAGAATTTCAATTAGAGCAGTGCACACTTGTTAGGGTAGCACATGGCATATGACCAGGCAGGCTCGCTCAGGATTGGGAAGGGTCAATTTTCATTTGTTGGTGGCGCTATTTTAAAGAATATAACTGGTACATTAAACGAATACAATTATTACAAAGTAAACATTAGCTTTCAGTTTTAATGATCAGGTACAGTGCTGTATGTATCATGTAGGAGTGGTTTGCTGTAGCGGTCGTGGTTAGCTTTTCAACTTTGCGGTTGGGGGTTTAATCCTCTGCCGTGAATTGAATTATTTAGTGTCCTTGGGTTTTTTGGGTTAGTTACTTTACCTACTGTTGTCTCTCATCACACAGAAGTACACGGTACGAATGAGTAACTGGCGGTTTGGACACAAAATGCACTGGTGATAGTTGCAACATTATGGAAATCTCCCCAGAGAGCTAAGTATGTGTTCCATACCGTGTTTGATTCATTGACCGGGGTATTATTGCGAAGCGGGTTAGAAGCCTTGTTGGATTATTTATTATAATTTAAATTTAAAAATCATTTAGAACAAATACATCACCATGAGTAAGCCTACCCACAATTTTGTCTTCTACATACTGTAATTTAATATTAATCTATTTCAGAAAACAGAGTTTCCCCAGGACCTGAAATACATATTTTCACAACTACAAAAACGCTGAGATGGAGAGTATGGAAATTAATTGAAAGATGCTAAATGTTTCAAAATTTTAGGGATGTCATATTTAATAATGGAACTACGCAATTTTCTCTTTTGTCTCGTGCTATATCTTGCTCTGGTAAGATTCACTATAATTATAACTTTCACTATAATTCATTCAACTTATCAAACCTGAACTTTAAACAGTAAGGGGCATTGATTGTTAAATGCAGAATTAATATAGCACTATATAACATCAAACAGGAAAACCTTAAAAAAATCAATCATGATAATTCTAAAGTGTGCTATTCACTGCAATTACAATCACTATTGATATACTAAGTCATAGAATTTACTAGTAAAAACAGTCCAACAACTGGTGCTGGTGCCAAAAACAATACTCGGCTCCCAAAGCTGAAATTCCACAGATAACGCTGGCTATAATAATAGAAAATCTATATGATTACAATTCACTGTTTCTATTAAGCCTAACCTATTGTACTGGTAGGTACAGTAGTAATAAAGCCCAGACTGGCATAAAATGAGCAGAACATTAGTGTGTAAACTTGAATAATATATAGTAATATGATACTATATATTATTCAACTTTACACACTTTAAATTTAATGTTGTTCTCATTTTTATAACCATGGGTATCATTGTCATATTCAGAGTTTTGTTAGAATGGATTTTACAATTTTCTTGTGTTAAAATTTGGTAACATACATTCAAATAATGTTGTTGAAAGAAAAAAAAACGATGATGAAAGAAAGCGGACTATAAAATTAATTAACATCATTTTATCTCCAAACGGAAATACTTTTTACTATGCTCTCTATGTGGCGATACTGAATGTAATACTGTTGTCCTAAGCTACTTTTTAGTTTGAACTGCGTATAATGTTAGTGAAGGTCAATCGCACACTTCAAAATGGTCACCAAAAATCCCCGGTGGTAGGATTGAAGCTTAGCTTTCGTACAGGTTTCAACGCCTTCAATCAATCATAATCCAAGAAAGGTACATTGAGTAGCGGTATTTATTATATTAGAAAATAAATTTATTACATTCTGAACTACCTTAAAAATATGGACCTTTTCTAATTTGGTGGGAAAAGGGGGGAGGAGGGTGCATATGCACCCATCAAACCCCTAAAACCCCCGGATACGGTCTGATTCAGTACATCAAATTTCCACAAAAGCAAATACACAAAGTCAATAAATAATCACATAAAAATATTACAATCTAAACATAAAACTTCTTGACATATTCTTACCTCACCAAATGCACCACGCCCAATAACTTTAAGTGTTTCAAAGTCATCTCGATGAAGACGCAACTCAGTTATCTTGGAAACAATGGGTCGTGCTGAAATCAAAACAAATTTGAAGCATTAAAATCAAGTTTCTAAGAATTTAAGATCTTCCCCAGTCCTTAAAATAATGGTTCCGGAGTTTTCTGTCAAACACCTCTTCAGTGTCTTAAGCTATGTCTACACTATCAAATTTTATGTGACAAAAAAAATTGTGATGTGCCCATATATGGGTACGATGACGTGATATCACATATTATCAAATTGTTCCAAAACAAGTTGAACATGTTCCACTCTTACTGTATGTTCCATCACATATTATGTGATGCTTTTTTTATGAAATTCCATCGACAAAGCTTTACAGTAGAAAAATCAGTTGTACAATATAAACTGTTTTTCCTCCAAAGCCAGGCATTAAATATCCCCAAGTTTTTAAACCGGTTTTCGAATTTAAAAAAAAAAAAGAAACAAAAATGCACAGTTTTTAGTGAAAAAATTTTAGCAAGGTAAAATTGTTAAAAAAAAATATTTTTTAAAGTAAAACATGGCATAAATTGGCAGAGTACAGTTACTGTAATAATAATTTCCAAATTTGTATTCTGTGAGTGAATTGCCACACATCTTCTTTACCTTTGTTTCATTAGTTTTTAATTAAAGCCTATGTTTGTATATGTATGACTTGATCTGAGTTTGATTATTGAGATTCTACGAATTTTGGAGTAAAGTGATATACCATATTGTTCTATTACTATATAAAACACAAGATTTTAAACAATGGTTTTTTTTAATCTAAAACATTACTAAGTGTAAAAAAGGTCAGAATATTTTGACACAACATCACCGGAGAGGAAATAATATTATTATATCCAATTATTGGAAATACTGAAAACTTTTTGAAGGACTTAATTAACATGAAGAATCATTGAAACTGGGTGAAGGGCTTGGTCAGAACAATTGATTCAGGTAAGTGAGAGGAGTACTGAATATTAATCAATTTCCTTCATTACCTTATAATAGGAAGTACCATTGGTTTACAAGGACATATTCAATGATATATTCTGCATTCACCTTCAATGACAAACATAGATTCAACTGAATCTAGAATAGTCACTAATAAAATTGTTTTATTTTAACAGAGGATTCCATTTCACTTCTAATCATGAAATATATTTTATAACTATCTGAAGAATTTAATATCAATTTTTAAAAAAGTCTAGAGTCATTAAATAATAATAATAATAATAATATGTCGTTCTTATATAGCGCTTCATGTACAAAGCCTCTAAGCGCCTCACATTACTACCCTGGTCATTGGATCAAACACATACTGAACACCAAATTAAATTATTAAATTAAATTATACAGTATTATTATTCTAATATTGCAGCTAGTAATCTGTACAGTTGTGTTGGAACCTACCAGTACCCACTTGTACTCCTGGGTGGAGAGAGGCCCAAGGACACAAGCGATTTGCATAGCGGGAGTTTCGAACCCCCGACTTCGAGGTTGGGAATCAAAGCCACCACCGATGCGCCAACCAAAAGTAGCAGAACCTGAACACAACAATTGTGACACCTTTTGTTAAGAAAATTAGTTAAAAAACTGGGCAGAACTGGCCAAAAAAATAATTTGAGGGAGCAGAGAAGAGGATTAAAATGACATAAGTGTTAAATGTCATACTCAGAAAAACATGTTTACCGGTAGTGGAATTTTTAAGGATGCAGGCTATCCACTCTTTACAAGATCATCAACATACATCATTTGGTGAAATAATATGACTGCGTTCTCTACATTACCTGTTCACACCAATCATTTTGATCTCTCCTTGTTTATTTCTACCAGTTTACATTTTAACAATTAGATTTTAAATGATGATATTAGGCCCTATGAAAAATATTATATTTAGTTTATCACCCTATCTAGGCTGGCAAACTGATGAGGAAGGAAGAATTTTTTTTTTTTTTTTTTTTTGCTGAGGTCAAATATGACCCTTGGGGTGTTTGCTGGTGCATTGATATTCAAAGTAAAGCATTATTGAGATAATATGAACAATAATTTAAAAAAAAAAATTATTTTTTTTCCAGTACCATAATAGGCATGAGTGCAAGTGTAATAATCTAATGATTTTTTTATTGGGCCTACAGATCTTCTTACTGTACAGCTGTAATACAAGCACAACGTTTCTACAGTACTTTGACTTTTTGGTTTTGGATCTACAGTACTTAGCCTAGAACTTGTAAAGAAATATCTGTTGCATTCTACTTATAAATCATCACCGAACCAAAGCAATATGACAATAAACCTGTGGTGGTGGTGGTATATAAGAGATAGTTTGCAGAATGCAATGACAAACAATGTTTCTTTTGTTATACTGTAACAGTAGCAACCAAATCTGATTCATTTAAACACAATTTACTGCCCTTGTCATACTATTTCCTTCACAGTACAAGTTGCCTTGGCAGAGGTTTTCATGGTATTTTTGAAATTTTCATGGGAAGTTATGACATTTTCATTTCACTTTTAAAATATCAGCAAATTTTATATAGTGATTTCAAAGGATATTAATTTAATATTTTATGGTCTCATCATTTTATGGTCTCATAATTTATGGTCTATAACATAGTCTCTTCTGATGAAATGATTTAATTCCACATCTATTTAATTCAAATTTTAAAAATTACTTATGCATCATAGCGCAACCCCGTTTTTTTAGACCCGATTTGATTTGTATTATATTAGATATTAACCATTAATCAAACATCACTTTAAAATTTACTATGATATTTATTATCCACAGTATCCCAATTATGAACCCCTCAGTCCAAACATAAAAATTTGTAATTCAGAGATTCAGAAATTTTTGAAGCATCTCAGTGGTGAGGGTAGTCCTAATAAATACTGTCCAGTACACAGTGCTACAGTAGGCCTAAGCATTGTCATGGCAGCAAATTTTCATCACGAAATACGACTTTAGATTTTATAGTTTCCTGCAACAAAATGTGCAATTAGCTAAAATTAACTGTGATCTAATTTTAAATGATTTCTGAATAATCAAGTGTTATTATTCCCTTCATACTGATCATGAATTAGTACAGTACAGTATACCACACACTACTGTAGTTTTATTCTTTGAAACTGCGCCACTAATACACAAAAAGTGAGATTTTTCTGTTCACTGTAAAGGCTCTAATTGAAATATCTGAAAAAATTAGCAACAAAAATGAACATATTTAAAACCAATCGTCCATTATTAACTAAGAAAAATCTTCAGTTTTCTTCACTTGCCACGCAGAACACCATGGGAAAACCATTGTTTACAAATTATCAGGCCATTTGATGTCTGTTGTTACTAAGGTTTTTAAGTGGATTTTACAAAACAATTAAATCAATTTAATGCTTTACAGTAGTCAATGCTCATTATGTTTACTTTTGTCCTGGAAATGTTTACATAATATCTAATTGATAACCAACAACCAATAAAGCAAACAGGACAGGCATTCCCATGTCACTTGAATTTTTATTAGGCATTCAAACAGTTTCACATTTGTAAACTAGTGTCATAAAAACTATTTCCATTAATTATTTGTTTAGTGACATTTATTGATAATGTTCAGTAATTAAATAAATGATCATTACTTTGACCACAAAAAGCCCATTTTATAAATTTTGTTCTGGTGGAGTTTTTGTACCGATTTAATTTACATTAATTATTGGCCGAAGAGCTACTATATCCTAATGCACTGAGCAGCGGCGGTTTAAAAAAGTGGCGTATTAAAGTCGTCTAAAATGTAATGAAATTAGCACAGAAGATACTTTTCATAACGACGATACATTTTGAATGATTCATAGATTTATGAGACTAAGTTGATGTGTTTTAAATTTCCATTCAGTCTAAATATATGAAAAGTTATGAGAGGCTTTCTAGGGGGCCTAGGCCAATCACTCACGGGACTCGCCACATCCAGCGCTGACTAAGGTGATCGCTGTTGATTTAGAGGTACACACTCAGCTAAAATACTGTCACCAAGTCAATTTGTTGCAATTCTGTAAGAAATATTTAAACTATTGGACAAACCTAAGTTAATGAATTGTAGAATAAGATGTTTCTTTTGACTACGATGGCCAATGAGTCAGAAGAACGTTGTTTGTATGACTCTCTAGTCTAGGGCTAGGCCCGTGTTCACGCGATGAGGCTACTGATATGCAAAAATGTTCAAGTTTTCCATCTGTTTATTTACTCCATTTCAAATCTAACGGGTCAAAAATCTGACGATTGATTCAGAATTATTTACCAAGGCTTTCGTTAACTCATTTTACGATAAAATGTACAAATAAATAAGTTTGAGGAGTCAAACTGACAAAATGTATTCGAACGGAGGATTATTAATTGTGTGAAAAACTGCCACCTAGCGGTTTGTTTTGATGTTATACCCACTGTAACAGCTTCGGTTTGGTGACTCATTCGGTGTATTATTATACCCAAAATAAACATGGAAGAATGAGTTTTTGTACCGATTTTTATTTACATTAAATTTTGTCAAATTGTATCAGATAGACACCTCCCTCGAATAATAGTCCCCTCAAAAAACCTTCTCAACAATAAACGCCCCAGGAAATTTATTTGAATAATACAGTATGGTATCTAATACAATAGTAAAATTATACTCCAAGTATCAAAATGCACACCATCGTGTCGGAATTCAATATTTCGACATTAATTATGTCATCATCAGGAATGATTCCTGATGATGACATAATTAATGTCCAAATATTGAATCCCGACACGATGGCAGTGCATTTCGATACTTGGAGCATGTATTATACTGTACTATCTTAACTGAGATTAATCAGTGGACCTTCTGGTATCTAATACAGTATCCAATCCCATTTCCGAAATTACGAATCTTTGCACATACTTGACGCACATGTTCTGAACAAGATTTGAGATGATGCAAGACTATCTGTCCAACAAAGTCTAGTGATAAGTCATCGTAATGCATAGGTTTGTGGCGTGCAGGCACACAATTTAACGTCCGTAAATAAGTTTTTGTACTTTTGGAGTGTACAGTAGGCCATGGTGCCATAAGTGTTCACACACTACTACATCACAGCCCATGGTAAGTCACCTCTCCTTGATGTTCAATTCACACTGGCAATATTCTGGTTTGAACAATTATGTACAGCAATATCACATTTTACTACTTTTACCTCAGGGGACAGCATAAAATAGGGTTGGAGGACCAAAGTGAATTTTTTATTGTAACACAGAGGGCCGCAACTAAACTTTGATGTTTCCAGTTGCTTGCAAAACCTTAATGCAATGCTTTTCACTTTATTCCATACAGGATCAGGATGAGTTCTCTGTGTTACCTGTACTATCTACGTATTTTATCGGCACACAGGAGAAGGCACAACTCTGTTAACTAGCGCCTGGAGCCCTTCACCACAATCCGTTTCATTCCCCAATAGAGATACCATCTCTTCATCATTGAATGACGGAAGTTCCTCCAATTGCTCCGGAACAATAGGAATGATAGGAACAGACGACGGTGGCATGGAAGAACCCTGCAAAGCCAGCGGCAAAGCTACCAGCACTGCCGCGGATATAGCCGGCATAACTTCGGGGGTTAAAGAAACCTCTGGTGCCATTGGAGGATCTGCGTGCACGGCAGACATAGCCGAAACCTGCAGTGAAACTGCACCCCTAAATCCCACAATGGGAGACGATGTAACCGCCCCCCCCCCCAGAGCAGTGGGTGCGGCCACATTACAAACAATAGGCGGATGCTCAGCATGCCAAGCCAGGATGGTAACAAAGCGAGATGGCGGCCACACAACACAAATCTCGCAACGCGATGACTCATTGCATGAACGACAATGAGGGCACAAATACCAATGATTGTCAACTGTAGGACTTGGTTTCAGGCCCTGCAACGAGAACACTCTGTTTTAGACATGGTTTGAAACAACACATCAAAAAATCTTGAATCCAAGAGATAATATTATCTCTTGGATTCAAGATTTTTATATCCAAAATCAAAGTAGTTAATAATCCAATATAAACACCCGTAAATATCAAGAATTCTTTCTAATACGTTATCAACAATCTTTCAAAAAAGAATGAGGACGTCGCATGGTTGCGGAATTGCTTGTGCCAGGGCTGACTGTTCCATTTTGTTTTCGAGGGGTGTTCTCTTTTGGGAGGGATTAGGCAATTAAGTTGGTTTATCCAGGTAAGTACAGTATTCAACAAGTAGACTACCGCTACAATCTACGTATAGAGTTGCTTTGGTACATGGAGAAGTAATCATGATTACCATTGCCAGCCGTCGCATATCAACCACACCTCAGCTTTACTTTGTTTTCAGTGATAACATTTTTTTTGAGAACTTTGGCTAGCTTAAGTTTCATATTCCAAATTGTAAGCATGCTCTAAATATTACTGCCACCCTGAAATCATATCGTTAGAAAACATGAATAAAAAATAACTACAAGAATGACAACATAGTTGTTATTTTTTACACTATTGTAAGGCAGTGCACCTCATAAAATCTTGCAAGTTTACTATTTAACCTCCAAACGTCAACTGCATCGTTCCATATCCAGTGGCCAGAATGAACTGTAATTTGTAAACTCACTCATGCATTCTTCACACAATAAAGTGTACTCTACTTCTCAATCATGTCTTAAGTGTAGAATAGTTAGGGCGGTGGTAGGCCAATCTTCTTAATCTTACAAGCATAAACATTATTTATCACAAACTTACCCCATCTGACAAAATCAGCAATGGACTTTTCCCTTCTAAGAGTTGAATTACTACACTCTGTAAAAAGCAGCACAAAAATGTCCAGCAGTGTTTCGGTGCTGACCGCTTGGCCATCACTGTTCTGCACACCACTGCTGTATAGCTTTTCCAACGTCTTCAGTCTGCTCTCAGCATCCATTATTCCTCAGTTTAGACTATGTTTAACCAAATCATAGAGCTTCAAGTTACAACAACTGTTGTTTCCTATTCTGGTCAGCAGCTGGGGGTTTGCAGGCAGCCTTGGCTAGTCTAGGCCTAGCCTAGGACTGTTGGTAAAATTTTAGTATTATTCTAGGTAGTGACAGTGTGATTGCCACTCCCTGATGATTATGTACACTGTTTCTACCACTTAAGAACCAAAATACGGCTATTGCTTTTCGATTTACAATACATTATCATACGCATTTTACATATAATTTCCTCCCTCATCAACCAAACTATACTTGGTTGACGAACGCCGATAAACAATAAACAAAAAAGTGAAACTTCTATCCAAACTCGATCAACCGTCTACTCCGCCTCAACTGTAAACTCCTTTTCGGTTCAGACTTCCGAAAGATAGGCAATGCCGATACGCTCGTTCGTAACGTAGGGTATCCCCAACAAACTCCGGTTCCATGAAAGTGAAATCAATGATTTTTGTTCACTTCCTTTCAGAACGTAGTACAGTCAATCAACTGGCAATAAATAGTATCATCCCATGAAAAAATGTGTTGTTACTAACACAGTTACAGGATTTTAGGCTATATTTTGTGTGCGCTAGCAGCACAAAACAAAAATCAGGAAGAAGAAAGATGGCTGTCGATCAAGAATTGTGGGTCGCTCTTACACATTCCCGAAATAATTGCGAGCATGCGCACTCGGTATTGCCAGGCCATCCGTGTGAGTAGTACACATGCACAGAACTGTAATGTGTAGGTCTATGCCCTGGTTCGGATTCAAAATTTGGAACCTAATTTAAAAATTCAAAAATGTGTGAATTGTGTGATTACTTGTAACTAAATTAAAGCCGACAAATAAGTAGAAAAGTTTTTTTGTAGAACCATACATGTGCACGTAATTTCATAGCCCACTAACGTTTAAACCTAGACTTAAGAAAAACGTAACTAAAATAACGTAATCAAAACGGAATCAAAATAAAATTTCCACAAATTTATATTGCTAGGAACCTCTCGTAAATATTCTAAATCATTATTATTAACCTTGTTTGTTTGCTTAGCGCGTTGGATCTATTTCAGGTAATAATATGCAAACATGTTCGTAAAGATTCAGGATGAGAATCTTCTTAAAGTAGGTCTATAAGTGATCGGAATACAAAATAATACAAATAAACTTTCTTTGTTTTTTGCCATTTGCAATGATTGTGAAATTGAAGTTGAACAATTGATTAAATTAAGGAAGATTTGATGTTTTGTATGGGTTCACATTATAAGTTGTTCGGTTTCTTTAATTTGTATACATGTTTAAATATAGGCCTAACAACGTAAAAAAGCACACACACACAAAACATGGATTAGGCTTTTTATACTATTCCAAAAACAGTTGTCTAATAATCCGTAAGGCACTCCTTATTTACGTATTGTATTAGCGAATGTGGGGGTTATAATCTTCGACTATAGGTCTATATAGTACATTCAGGCCTATAGTAAGTATGTAGTTTTGTACCTATTTTTAAAAATGTGCATTTAAGAAAACGTACATTGGTCGAAATAAATTAAATGAATTGAATGAAATGGGGTCGTTGAGTCAATATCTTCGTAAGTGGCCAGGGGGGCGAAGCCCCGAAAAATATAACAAATTAAGGCTTCAAAGGTACCGTATTTCGAGTCGATTTTAGAGTCTATATAGGTCTATGTAGAAAATACATAATAATTTTTCCCCTACAATTTTTTTTCCTTCCCGACGGACGACCCCCCTCCCTGACGCCACCTCTGTTTGGACCCCAGAAACTTTTTCGTGACAACTGAAAACTTTTTTGTTGAAGGGATGCTTGATACGATAATTAAACAGCACGTTCCGATCAGTACCTCTTTATTTTTTTACCAGCCCCGTAAACCTCGACAAGAGTGGACATCTAGAAAAGAATCCCATCTGGAAGAGATTTTGGTGAATTTGGGGATTTTTTTTTTTTGATTTTTTTTTTGTAAATCTGTACAGTGTTCCTTTTTCACATTCCTGTATTTGTATTTTTATTTTGTTATCAATTTTCTGGTTTTTTTTTTTTTGTTTTTTTTTTTT